>NW_020842724.1:0-1160 GCF_003676395.1 Aethalodelphis obliquidens | reverse complement strand
TACCCTCACCTGGATCCTAAACCGTCCCCGTCCCCTAACCCTAACCCTAGCCCGAACCCTAACCCTAACCCTTCCCCGAAGCCTTACTCTCACCCGTCCCCTAATCCTTACCCGTACGCTAACACTAACCTGTGCCCTCACACGTGCGCTCACCGTAAAGCGTTGTGGTACCCTCACTTGAACGCTAAACCGTCCCCTAACCCTAACCCTAACCCTAGCCTGAACCCTAACCCTAACCCTTCCCCGAAGCCTTACCCTCACCCCTCCCCTAATCCTAACCCGAACGCTAACAATAACCCGTGACCTCACACATCAGCTCACCCTAAAGCGTTGTCGTACCCTCACCTGGACCCAAAACCGTCCCCGTCCCCTAACCCTAACCCTAGCCCGAACCCTAACCCTAACGCTTCCCCGAAGCCTTACCCTCACCCGTCCCCTAATCCTAACCCGGACGCTAACATTAACACACGCCCTCACACGTACGCTCACCTGAAAGCGTTGTCGTACCCTCACCTGTACTGTAAACCGTCCCCGTCCCCTGACCCTAACCCTAGCCCGAACCCTAACCCTAACCGTTTTCCGAAGCCTTACTCTCACCCGTCCCCTAATCCGAACCCGTACGCTAACACTAAACCGGGCCCTAACACGTACGCTCACCCTAAAGCGTTGTCGTACCCTCACCTGGACCCTAAATCGTCCCCGTCCCCTAACCCTAACCCTAGCCCGAACCCTAACCCTAACCCTTCGCCGAAGCCTTACCCTCACCCGTGCCCTAATCCTAACCCGTACGCTAACACTAACCCGTGCCCTAACACGTACGCTCACCCTAAAGCGTTGTCGTACCCTCACCTGGACCCTAAACCGTCCCCGTTCCAAACTCTAACCCTAGCCCGAACCCTAACCCTAACCCTTCCCCGAAGCCTTACCCTAAACCGTCCCGTAGTCCTAACCCGTATGCTAACACTAACCCGTTCCCTCACACGTACGCTCACCCTAAAGCGTTGTCGTATCCTCACCTGGACCCTAAACCGTCTCCGTCCCCTAACCCTAACCCTAGCCCGAACCCTAACACTAACCCTTCCCCGAAGCCTGACCCTCACCCGTCCCCTAATCCTAATCCGTACGCTAACACTAACCCGCGCCCTCACACGTACGCTCCC
>NW_020842723.1:0-1161 GCF_003676395.1 Aethalodelphis obliquidens | reverse complement strand
ACATTTAAGGTAATTATCGATATGTGTGTTCCCATTCCCATTTTCTTTTTTTTTTTTTTTTTTAACATCTTTATTGGGGTATAATTGCTTTACAATGGTGTGTTAGTTTCTGCTTTATAACAAAGTGAATCAGTCATACATAAACATATGTTCCCATATGTCTTCCCTGTTGCGTCTCCCTCCCTCCCACCCTCCCCATCCCACCCCTCCAGGCTGTCACAAAGCACCGAGCCAATATCCCTGTGCCATGCGGCTGCTTCCCACTAGCTATCTACCTTACTGCGTTTGTTAGTGTGTATATGCCCATGACTCTCTCTCGCCCTGTCACAGCTCACCCTTCCCCCTCCCCATAACCTCAAGTCCATTCTCTAAGAGGTCTGCGTCTTTATTCCTGCTTTACCCCTAGGTTCTTCATGACATTTTTTTCTTAAATTCCATATATATGTTTAGCATACGGTATTTGTCTTTTTCTTTCTGACTTACTTCACTCTGTATGACAGACTCTAGGTCTATCCACCTCATTACAAATAGCTCAATTTCGTTTCTTTTTATGGCTGAGTAATATTCCATTGTATATATGTGCCACATCTTCTTTATCCATTCATCCGATGACGGGCACTTAGGTTGTTTCCATCTCCGGGCTATTGTAAATAGAGCTGCAATGAACATTTTGGTACATGACTCTTTTTGAATTTTGGTTTCCTCAGGGTATATGCCCAGTAGTGGGATTGCTGGGTCATATGGTAGTTCTATTTGTAGTTTTTTAAGGAACCTCCATACTGTTCTCCATAGTGGCTGAACCAATTCACATTCCCACCAGCAGTGCAAGAGGGTTCCCTTTTCTCCACACCCTCTCCAGCATTTATTGTTTCTAGATTTTTTGATGATGGCCATTCTGACTGGTGTGAGATGATATCTCATTGTAGTTTTGATTTGCATTTCTCTAATGATTAATGATGTTGAGCATTCTTTCATGTGTTTGTTGGCAGTCTGTATATCTTCTTTGGAGAAATGTCTATTTAGGTCTTCTGCCCATTTTTGGATTGGGTTGTTTGTTTTCTTGTTATTGAGCTGCATGAGCTGCTTGTAAATTTTGGAGATTAATCCTTTGTCGGTTGCTTCATTTGCAAATATTTTCTCCCATTCTGAGGGTTGTCTTTT
>NW_020842722.1:0-1161 GCF_003676395.1 Aethalodelphis obliquidens | reverse complement strand
CATGACCCAGGCCTGTGAGTGCCAGCACAGTGGCTGTTTTTACAAGATCTGGTACAATATTCACAGTAGTTCTGGCCTTAGCACTAGGCAAGGATCATTCTTTTTGTATCTTCCTGATTGCTTCCTCTACAGAAATGGGATAATCCCTCCTCTTCTAAACTGGAAAGTAGTTTTTTCCCTCAATAAAACTAGTTTCTTCTCCAGGTTGAGCTTTTCCAACCCTTAGAGGTCTAAAATGAATGATATGAAACATACTATATTTGCATCTATTTTTATTTAAGAGTTATCTAAGGAGATTTATCTTATTAAATAGGAATTTCCTAAGAGATGCCAAAATAAACAATCAACAAGTTTTCTTTAAAGATCTTATATATTATATAGCAAGATCCACCTAAGAGTTAAAATATAAGTAGGTATACAATTTAACTATTTGAAGATAATTTTTCTTCTTACCACTGAAGCAATAAGCAGGTAGTAGTACCATTTGGGGAAAACAATATTTCTGGCTTTTGTTTGTTTTATTTTAATTTGTGATATTCATGAGATCTTTTGTGAATCTTTTGGGTATATAGTAAAATTAATGGGTTTTTAACTTTGTACTGACTCGTATTTTTGTAGGTTTAAAATTTTTCTTCTGGCTTTAATTTATACTATCTCCTTTTACTTTTTCATTTAGAAATAATGTATTTTTCTCAGGATTGCAATCTCAGTGCAGTCCTCTACTTTTCTATTTGTTGGACATTCTCTTAGACGTCTACATTTTTGTCTAGTTAGTACAGCTCTAGTTTTTTATACAATTGATAAGAACTCCTTAATCTTATGAATTCTTTATATTTTCTCTTTGGAGACAAGATTTATAGGGATTTCCTTGGGCTTAAACTAGAAAGAAAAACGAATTTGCATATGAAATGTTGAAGACTTTGTTACAAAGTGGGTTAACATTATATGTATGTTTGAAATAAACTACTTCAACCAGAGCATCTAGCTGTTAACCTCCAGATTAATATCTATCATAAAATATGTGCATGCTTCCAACACATGGCATTGCCTCCTATTACTGCATGTCCAGGAGAAATTGTTTTGTCTTGTAGCAAAAGGCATTAGCTCTTTGCACTTTTTTTTTTTAATGACAGCTATCCAAAAATCAAGCTGAACCCTTGT
>NW_020842721.1:0-1161 GCF_003676395.1 Aethalodelphis obliquidens | reverse complement strand
ACATTTAAGGTAATTATCGATATGTGTGTTCCCATTCCCATTTTCTTTTTTTTTTTTTTTTTTAACATCTTTATTGGGGTATAATTGCTTTACAATGGTGTGTTAGTTTCTGCTTTATAACAAAGTGAATCAGTCATACATAAACATATGTTCCCATATGTCTTCCCTGTTGCGTCTCCCTCCCTCCCACCCTCCCCATCCCACCCCTCCAGGCTGTCACAAAGCACCGAGCCAATATCCCTGTGCCATGCGGCTGCTTCCCACTAGCTATCTACCTTACTGCGTTTGTTAGTGTGTATATGCCCATGACTCTCTCTCGCCCTGTCACAGCTCACCCTTCCCCCTCCCCATAACCTCAAGTCCATTCTCTAAGAGGTCTGCGTCTTTATTCCTGCTTTACCCCTAGGTTCTTCATGACATTTTTTTCTTAAATTCCATATATATGTTTAGCATACGGTATTTGTCTTTTTCTTTCTGACTTACTTCACTCTGTATGACAGACTCTAGGTCTATCCACCTCATTACAAATAGCTCAATTTCGTTTCTTTTTATGGCTGAGTAATATTCCATTGTATATATGTGCCACATCTTCTTTATCCATTCATCCGATGACGGGCACTTAGGTTGTTTCCATCTCCGGGCTATTGTAAATAGAGCTGCAATGAACATTTTGGTACATGACTCTTTTTGAATTTTGGTTTCCTCAGGGTATATGCCCAGTAGTGGGATTGCTGGGTCATATGGTAGTTCTATTTGTAGTTTTTTAAGGAACCTCCATACTGTTCTCCATAGTGGCTGAACCAATTCACATTCCCACCAGCAGTGCAAGAGTGTTCCCTTTTCTCCACACCCTCTCCAGCATTTATTGTTTCTAGATTTTTTGATGATGGCCATTCTGACTGGTGTGAGATGATATCTCATTGTAGTTTTGATTTGCATTTCTCTAATGATTAATGATGTTGAGCATTCTTTCATGTGTTTGTTGGCAGTCTGTATATCTTCTTTGGAGAAATGTCTATTTAGGTCTTCTGCCCATTTTTGGATTGGGTTGTTTGTTTTCTTGTTATTGAGCTGCATGAGCTGCTTGTAAATTTTGGAGATTAATCCTTTGTCGGTTGCTTCATTTGCAAATATTTTCTCCCATTCTGAGGGTTGTCTTTT
>NW_020842720.1:0-1161 GCF_003676395.1 Aethalodelphis obliquidens | reverse complement strand
ACAGTATTCCAGTGTGTGATGATACTACAACTTATTTTGTTATTGATTTAAGTTATTATCAGTTTTGGGCTATTAAAAATAGTGCTACTATGAACACTTATATACAGATCTGTTGGTAAAAATATACATAAACTTCTGCTCGGCATATACATAGGAATGGAATTGAATATATGCATATGCTCAGCTTCTGATTATACTGCCAAGCTATTTTCCTTCCAAAATGACTTTGGAAACAATAATTCCCACCAGGAATGTATTAAAGTCCTGGTTCTTCCACATCCTTGCCAACATTTGATACTGTTTAGCTCTTTCCATTTAGCCATTCAGGTGGGATATAGTGACTTTTCTCCCTTTTTCATGATAAAAATATACTGAAAAATATATAATTGGGCTTCCCTGGTGGTGCAGTGGTTGAGAGTCCACCAGCCGATGCAGCGGACGCGGGTTCGTGGCCTGGTCTGGGAAGTTCCCACATGCCACAGAGTGGCTGGGCCCGTGAGCCATGGCCACTGAGCCTGCGCATCCGGAGCCTGTGCTCCGCAACGGGAGAGGCCACAGCAGGGAGAGGCCCGCGTACCGCAAAAAAAAAAAAAAAAATCAAGTAATCAGCTCAATAGATGCAGAAAAAGCATTTGAAAAAAAATCAATAATCCTTCATGATAAAAATGCCCAGAAAACTAAGAATAGAAGTGAACTTCTTAAACTTGACAGAGGGCAATTCTGAAATAAAACTACAGCTAACAACACACTTTATGGTGAAAGATTGAATGATTTCCCCTGAGACAGGGAACAATGAAAAGATAACTGCTCTTAACCCATCAATTAAATGAGCAGGAGTGTGTGTGTGTGTGATTGTGATAAAACTCACCACTGTAATTTTAGAGTGTACAATTCAGTGGCATTCAGTGCATTCACAATACTGTGTAACCATCACCACTATGTAGTTCCAGAATTTCTCATCACCACAAAAGGAAACCCTGTACTAGCCATTCTCTGCTCCCTCCAGCCCTAGGCAACCACTAATCTAATATCTGTCTCTATGGATTTGCCTCTTCTGGCTATTTCCTATAAATAGAATCATACGATATGTGGCCTCTTTCACTGAGTATAATGCTTTCAAAGTTCACCCATGTTGTGACATATATCAGTACTTCATTCCTT
>NW_020842719.1:555-1161 GCF_003676395.1 Aethalodelphis obliquidens | reverse complement strand
ATGGTCCTATAGCTTAGGGAAATTAAAATCAAAAAGACACAGTCACCCCAAAGTTTAGAACGGCTCTGTTTACAAGAACCTCCTTTACAGTACAAGTTCAACATCGCAGAAATTGAAAAATGGATACAGAAGCTCTGGTATTTACTTTCAAAGCAATATCACTCAGCAATGAAATCTATGTCATCAGGCCCTTAGCAGCACAATGAGTGGATTCAGGTATGATGATTCTAACCGAAATAAGTCACACAGAAAAAGAAACATCATAAGATATCAGTAATACATGGAATGTAAACTTGGCTACACAGGAACTGAATTACAGAACAGAACAGGGTCTCAAATATAGAAAACCAACTTATGCTTGCTTAAGGGGAAAGCTGAGTTGGGGTGCTGCATAAAACCAGAGATTGAAATGAGCACAGATAAAGTTCCTTAAGCCAAATATGGAATAGACAAGAGCTACTCCTTGCTCAACGAAATGGACTCAACACCGCATATTAAATGCCTAAGAATGTACCTGACTAGTAAGTATCTTAAAACCTATCGATTGCTTTGTCTCCAAAAGATAATCAAGCGTGTGTACAGGGGCATAAACGCAGCAGTGATAGG
>NW_020842719.1:0-455 GCF_003676395.1 Aethalodelphis obliquidens | reverse complement strand
ATGGTCCTATAGCTTAGGGAAATTAAAATCAAAAAGACACAGTCACCCCAAAGTTTAGAACGGCTCTGTTTACAAGAACCTCCTTTACAGTACAAGTTCAACATCGCAGAAATTGAAAAATGGATACAGAAGCTCTGGTATTTACTTTCAAAGCAATATCACTCAGCAATGAAATCTATGTCATCAGGCCCTTAGCAGCACAATGAGTGGATTCAGGTATGATGATTCTAACCGAAATAAGTCACACAGAAAAAGAAACATCATAAGATATCAGTAATACATGGAATGTAAACTTGGCTACACAGGAACTGAATTACAGAACAGAACAGGGTCTCAAATATAGAAAACCAACTTATGCTTGCTTAAGGGGAAAGCTGAGTTGGGGTGCTGCATAAAACCAGAGATTGAAATGAGCACAGATAAAGTTCCTTAAGCCAAATATGGAATAGACAAGA
>NW_020842718.1:0-1162 GCF_003676395.1 Aethalodelphis obliquidens | reverse complement strand
ACTTTTCTGAGTGCAGGTCTTTTACCTCCTTATGTAGGTTCATTCTTTTTTTTTTTTTTTTTAACATCTTTATTGGGGTATAATTGCTTTACAATGGTGTGTTAGTTTCTGCTTTATAACAAAGTGAATCAGTCATACATAAACATATGTTCCCATATGTCTTCCCTGTTGCGTCTCCCTCCCTCCCACCCTCCCCATCCCACCCCTCCAGGCTGTCACAAAGCACCGAGCCAATATCCCTGTGCCATGCGGCTGCTTCCCACTAGCTATCTACCTTACTGCATTTGTTAGTGTGTATATGCCCATGACTCTCTCTCGCCCTGTCACAGCTCACCCTTCCCCCTCCCCATAACCTCAAGTCCGTTCTCTAAGAGGTCTGCATCTTTATTCCTGCTTTACCCCTAGGTTCTTCATGACATTTTTTTCTTAAATTCCATATATATGTGTTAGCATACGGTATTTGTCTTTTTCTTTCTGACTTACTTCACTCTGTATGACAGACTCTAGGTCTATCCACCTCATTACAAATAGCTCAATTTCGTTTCCTTTTTATGGCTGAGTAATATTCCATTGTATATATGTGCCACATCTTCTTTATCCATTCATCCGATGACGGGCACTTAGGTTGTTTCCATCTCCGGGCTATTGTAAATAGAGCTGCAATGAACATTTTGGTACATGACTCTTTTTGAATTTTGGTTTTTCTCAGGGTATATGCCCAGTAGTGGGATTGCTGGGTCATATGGTAGTTCTATTTGTAGTTTTTTAAGGAACCTCCATACTGTTCTCCATAGTGGCTGAACCAATTCATATTCCCACCAGCAGTGCAAGAGTGTTCCCTTTTCTCCACACCCTCTCCAGCATTTATTGTTTCTAGATTTTTTGATGATGGCCATTCTGACTGGTGTGAGATGATATCTCATTGTAGTTTTGATTTGCATTTCTCTAATGATTAATGATGTTGAGCATCCTTTCATGTGTTTGTTGGCAATCTGTATATCTTCTTTGGAGAAATGTCTGTTTAGGTCTTCTGCCCATTTTTGGATTGTGTTTTGTTTTTGTGATATTGAGCTACACGAGCTGCTTGTAAATTTTGGAGATTAATCTTCTGTCATTTGCTTCATTTGAAAACATTTTCTCCCATTCTGAGCGTTGTCTTTTC
>NW_020842717.1:0-1162 GCF_003676395.1 Aethalodelphis obliquidens | reverse complement strand
ACTTTTCTGAGTGCAGGTCTTTTACCTCCTTATGTAGGTTCATTCTTTTTTTTTTTTTTTTTAACATCTTTATTGGGGTATAATTGCTTTACAATGGTGTGTTAGTTTCTGCTTTATAACAAAGTGAATCAGTCATACATAAACATATGTTCCCATATGTCTTCCCTGTTGCGTCTCCCTCCCTCCCACCCTCCCCATCCCACCCCTCCAGGCTGTCACAAAGCACCGAGCCAATATCCCTGTGCCATGCGGCTGCTTCCCACTAGCTATCTACCTTACTGCATTTGTTAGTGTGTATATGCCCATGACTCTCTCTCGCCCTGTCACAGCTCACCCTTCCCCCTCCCCATAACCTCAAGTCCGTTCTCTAAGAGGTCTGCATCTTTATTCCTGCTTTACCCCTAGGTTCTTCATGACATTTTTTTCTTAAATTCCATATATATGTGTTAGCATACGGTATTTGTCTTTTTCTTTCTGACTTACTTCACTCTGTATGACAGACTCTAGGTCTATCCACCTCATTACAAATAGCTCAATTTCGTTTCCTTTTTATGGCTGAGTAATATTCCATTGTATATATGTGCCACATCTTCTTTATCCATTCATCCGATGACGGGCACTTAGGTTGTTTCCATCTCCGGGCTATTGTAAATAGAGCTGCAATGAACATTTTGGTACATGACTCTTTTTGAATTTTGGTTTTTCTCAGGGTATATGCCCAGTAGTGGGATTGCTGGGTCATATGGTAGTTCTATTTGTAGTTTTTTAAGGAACCTCCATACTGTTCTCCATAGTGGCTGAACCAATTCATATTCCCACCAGCAGTGCAAGAGTGTTCCCTTTTCTCCACACCCTCTCCAGCATTTATTGTTTCTAGATTTTTTGATGATGGCCATTCTGACTGGTGTGAGATGATATCTCATTGTAGTTTTGATTTGCATTTCTCTAATGATTAATGATGTTGAGCATCCTTTCATGTGTTTGTTGGCAATCTGTATATCTTCTTTGGAGAAATGTCTGTTTAGGTCTTCTGCCCATTTTTGGATTGTGTTTTGTTTTTGTGATATTGAGCTACACGAGCTGCTTGTAAATTTTGGAGATTAATCTTCTGTCATTTGCTTCATTTGAAAACATTTTCTCCCA
Source organism: Aethalodelphis obliquidens (assembly GCF_003676395.1). Classification (NCBI taxonomy): domain Eukaryota; kingdom Metazoa; phylum Chordata; class Mammalia; order Artiodactyla; family Delphinidae; genus Aethalodelphis; species Aethalodelphis obliquidens. The sequence continues at coordinate 19 of NW_020842717.1, read as the reverse complement.
TTCTGAGCGTTGTCTTTTC
>NW_020842716.1:586-1162 GCF_003676395.1 Aethalodelphis obliquidens | reverse complement strand
GGAGGTGAGGTGAGGTGTGGGAGGTGAGGTTAGTGATGTGAGGGAGGTGAGGTGAGGGAGGTAATGTGAGGGATGTGAGGGAGGTGTGGTGAGCGATGTGATGTGAGGGAGGTGAGGTAACGTGAGGGAGGTGAGGTGAGGTGAGGGAGGTTATGTGAGTGGGGTGAGGGAGGGAGGTGAGGTTAGGGAGGGAGGGAGGTGAGAACAAGGAGGTGAGGTAAAGGAGGTGAGGTGATGTGAGGGAGGTGAGGTGAGGGTGGTGAAGGTGGTGAAGAGTGGGAGATGAAGTGAGGGAGGTGAGGTGAGGGAGGGTAGGGAGGTGAGGTGAGGGAGGTTAGGTGAAGGATATGATGGAGGGGAGGTGAGGGAGGGGAGGTGAGTGAAGGAGGAGATGTGAGGTGAGGGAGGTGAGGTGAGGGAGGTGAGATGAGGAGAGGGAGGTGAGGTAAGGGATGTGAGGGACGTGAGGTGTGGTGGGTGAGGTGAGGATAGGGAGATGAGGAGATGTGTGGGAGGGGACAGAGTTTAGGTGAGTGAGGTGAGGTGAGGTGAGCGAGGTGAGGTGAGGTGAGGGAG
>NW_020842716.1:0-576 GCF_003676395.1 Aethalodelphis obliquidens | reverse complement strand
GGAGGTGAGGTGAGGTGTGGGAGGTGAGGTTAGTGATGTGAGGGAGGTGAGGTGAGGGAGGTAATGTGAGGGATGTGAGGGAGGTGTGGTGAGCGATGTGATGTGAGGGAGGTGAGGTAACGTGAGGGAGGTGAGGTGAGGTGAGGGAGGTTATGTGAGTGGGGTGAGGGAGGGAGGTGAGGTTAGGGAGGGAGGGAGGTGAGAACAAGGAGGTGAGGTAAAGGAGGTGAGGTGATGTGAGGGAGGTGAGGTGAGGGTGGTGAAGGTGGTGAAGAGTGGGAGATGAAGTGAGGGAGGTGAGGTGAGGGAGGGTAGGGAGGTGAGGTGAGGGAGGTTAGGTGAAGGATATGATGGAGGGGAGGTGAGGGAGGGGAGGTGAGTGAAGGAGGAGATGTGAGGTGAGGGAGGTGAGGTGAGGGAGGTGAGATGAGGAGAGGGAGGTGAGGTAAGGGATGTGAGGGACGTGAGGTGTGGTGGGTGAGGTGAGGATAGGGAGATGAGGAGATGTGTGGGAGGGGACAGAGTTTAGGTGAGTGAGGTGAGGTGAGGTGAGCGAGGTGAGGTGAGGTGAGGGAG
>NW_020842715.1:0-1162 GCF_003676395.1 Aethalodelphis obliquidens | reverse complement strand
AGCCTTGGAAACTTGCCTTAATTCCAAATAGAGCCTGGCAAGTGGGGGCTTATGGTCAAAAAGCCGGTGGGGTGGAGTGCACTCGAAATTTTGAACAGAAGAAATAAAAGCTAAGGGGATTCTGGTTACAGAGACTGAAAAGGATTCTTGCTAAAGGGAGACCAGGGTGGTCATATACTGTGTGGGTGATAGGAGGTTTGATGGCTTTGATCAAATACTGCGGGTGATCAGAGTTCAAGGGTAGGGGATTCTCATTATTCTCACTTAGCAGGGCTCTTGACAAAACCTGGCCATGCACATATAAACACAGAAGCTCACAGGGCAAGACTAGTTGAGAAGAGAATTGCAAGGAGCCTGTTGGCTAAGGGGTGGTCAGGGCTCTTTGTCACACTTAAGAAGAGGAATAATGAACATACAAGTAAACCAGGGATGCACACAGACACACAGAGAAAAGACCATCTGAGGACTCAGTGAGAAGACGTCCATCTGCAAGCAAAGGAGAAAGGCCTGAGAAGGACCCAAACCTGCTGACACCATGACCTTAGACTTCTTGCCTCCAGGTCTGAGAGGAATCCATTGCTGTTCTTTAATCCACCCAGTCTGTTATTCTGTAATGGCCACACTAGCCAACTAGTACACCTGTAATATAGACGCAGATAGACATATATGGAAATGTAAGTATCGTATTGGAAAAGAATCATCACCCATTCTTCAGAGGTGACATGAAGCTGTGTCCACCCTGGATCTCAGCCAGCACCCTCCTCCACAGCCCTAGAGAAGGAGCAGCCGTGACCATCTTTATATGGAATCATGCTTCCACCTGCACATCACACCCAGGCTCAAGGGGAAAGCACAGCACCTGTGCTACTCAGAGTCAGGGTTCTCATCTTCACTGACATAACTCTCTTAGAGACAGAGCATTGATCAAAATGAACATGGAAATCTTCTGGTCATTCCTCCTATTGCTGGCATCCCTCAGCTGTGAGCATCTCCTGGGGCTGAGGAAGGTGGAGTTATGGGGTGACATCTGTGAAGTGGGTGTCTCCTTGATTCTCCTTCGCAGGCGTACTGTCCCAGGTGCTGGTGCAGGAGTCGGGCCCAGGACTATTGAAGACCCTCTCCCTTACCCGCTCAGTCTCTGGATTCTCCATCACAAACGTTG
>NW_020842714.1:0-1162 GCF_003676395.1 Aethalodelphis obliquidens | reverse complement strand
GTGGAGATGTGAGTGGAATCTTTTTTACCATGGAAACTACTTGACACCTAGGTCAGTATTATTTGATGCAGATTAAAAATGCAAGGTTCTTTATCTTGATTCCATGAATTTCTGATGTAATAAATTTCTCTGAGTCTCTAAAATATGTATATTTAATAAGCATCTCAGATGACTCAGATATTTGAGAACCACTACTGTTCCAAAGAATGAGACCCTAGAGAGGTACAAATAATAAAACACAATGAAATGGGGATTGATAGCAGCAAGATAGTGAAATAAGGTATCTTTCACATGTATCTCCCCTCTACAACAACAACTTGGTGTTTATACAGACAGAAATGCCTTTGTGGGCACACTGGGATTGTGAAACCCTGGTGAAGTCCAAGACTGAGGAGAGATGTTTTGAGAAAGTAAGCCCACAGCTAGGTGGCTGACTTGTAACCATGGCCCTGGCTACAGACTCAGACATAGCTCAATATACCTGAGCAGTCAGCTGCAGCCCAGTTTGGCTCTGGTTCTGTCACCAGCAACATACACCAAGGTACCCAAGAGTAATCAGGCCCACCCATGCCTGGTTCTGTCACCAGCAACATACACCAAAGTACCCATGAGTAATCAGGTCCACCCATGCAACAGAGAATAGGTATACAGACCTCAGTCTTGCCTATAGAGACTGAAGTCTACAGCCCATGAACCAGCTTCAGCCCCTCTTAACACAATTCAAGAGTCCCTGAATAACACTGATATTTTCAATAACCTATGGACAAGACAGCCTTTGTGGAAGTCCAGGAATCCAGTGGAGAAGTTGCAGCTCACTTTTGGAGCAAAAAATCCAAGATTATATGCATTGAATCAGGTAATATGAGAAGGTTCACATCAATCCCTGCCTAAGGTGTGATGGTTCAACGCCAAGAAACACCTTCTTGACTTGTGATTTCTCTCATGGGGGAAAGTAAGAGCATGTAAGTTAGCATCTGCCTTGCTGAGCTTTGTTGGAAGTTGCTGGAGACTCACTTTTATCCTGCCCCACCCAGAATACTGAGGTGTGCTACATGACTAGGGGGCGGGGGCTATCTTGGAGAGCAGCAGATAGGACTCTTGTAGGGCATTACAGGAATGTGAATCCAACTAACTGCATCACAGACTCTATCAAGAAGCCTGC
>NW_020842713.1:0-1163 GCF_003676395.1 Aethalodelphis obliquidens | reverse complement strand
AGAAAACTACTAAAGCTAATCAATGAATTTGGTAAAGTAGCAGGATATAAAATTAATGCACAGAAATCTCTGGCATTCCTATATACTAATGATGAAAAATCTGAAAGTGAAATCAAGAAAACACTCCCATTTACCATTGCAACAAAAAGAATAAAATATCTAGGAATAAACCTACCTAAGGAGACAAAAGGTCTGTATGCAGAAAATTATAAGACACTGATGAAAGAAATTAAAGATGATACAAATAGATGGAGAGAGATATACCATGTTCTTGGATTGGAAGAATCAACATTGTGAAATGACTCTACTACCCAAAGCAATCTATAGATTCAATGCAATCCCTATCAAACTACCACTGGCAATTTTCACAGAACTAGAACAAAAATTTTCACAATTTGTATGGAAACCCAAAAGACCCCAAATAGCCAACGCAATCTTGAGAACGAAAAAGGGAGCTGGAGGAATCAGGCTCCCTGACTTCAGACTATACTACAAAGCTACAGTAATCAAGACAGTATGTTACTGGCACAAAAAGAGAAAGATAGATCAATGGAACAGGATAGAAAGACCAGAGATAAACCCACGCACATGTGGACACCTTATCTTTGATAAAGGTGGCAGGAATGTACAGTGGAGAAAGGACAGCCTCTTCAATAAGTGGTGCTGGGAAAACTGGACAGGTACATGTAAAAGTATGAGATTAGATCACTCCCTAACATCATACACAAAAATAAGCTCAAAATGGATTAAAGACCTAAATGTAAGGCCAGAAACTATCAAACTCTTAGAGGAAAACATAGGCAGAGCACTCTATGACATAAATCACAGCAAGATCCTTTCTGACCCACCTCCTAGAGTAATGGAAATAAAAACAAAAATAAACAAATGGGACCTATTGAAACTTCAAAGCTTTCGCACAGCCAAGGAAACCATAAACAAGACCAAAAGAGAACCCTCAGAATGGGAGAAAATATTTGCAAATGAAGCAACTGACAAAGGATGAATCTCCAAAATTTACAAGCAGCTCATGCAGCTCAATAAGAAAAAAGCAAACAACCCAATCCAAAAATGGGCAGAAGACCTAAATAGACATTTCTCCAAAGGAGATATACAGAATGCCAACAAACACATGAAAGAATGCTCAACATCATTAATCATTAGAG
>NW_020842712.1:0-1163 GCF_003676395.1 Aethalodelphis obliquidens | reverse complement strand
ACAAGGCCTCTCTGTGCAAGGGCAATCAGGACAATGGATGACTCCCTATAGAGGTGCAATGGCAACAAGGCCTCTCTGTGCAAGGGCAATCATTTCGAATTATTCAGGGCGGAGAGCCAGGCTGCGGGAGAATCTCCTTCATTAATAGCCAGAAGTGCCTGAGTGAGCAGGACCCTATCTCGATGTGCCCTGATGCGCACACGACAGACCAACCAGAGACACAGCATAATCCCAAATACACAGCAGACTCCAAAGATTCCTACCCCCACCCACTCCCCAAAGAAGGAAAAGGCAGAAGAGAGCCAAGAGGCAAAATCTCCAAAGGCAACGGGAGCCCGGCAGCACTCAGTTGCACAATCTGAATAATCCTTTGTGGAATTCCAACCAATACAAAGACCTCGATTAAGAATCATCAGGAACATCCAGCCCAGCATCCTCTCTGAAGTTCTCTTCAACAACTCCCGCCAGTCCTGATGGCACCCAGATCGGATCTCGATCCGACGGTTCACTCCGTGTGTCGAGTTCTGAATCGGTCCTCCATGCAGGGCGCGAAGTTCCCGGGTTTCGGCACCACTTGCGGCGAGCCGCCTCCGACCAGCAGAATGACGAGTCGCCACACGCAAGATTCTTCTCGTATCACACTTTATTGGAGCACAGCTTGGTTAAAGAAAAGATGGAAGGAAGACACCGCAATCCTATAGCAGTCTGCTTATATAGGGATTAAGAACATGTGTCGCTCTGTGATTGGCTTTCGCCGATGGTGCGATTTGTGAGCCAGCATCGGATAGGTCGCTACTTTAAAACCTCATTAGTATACTTAGCGCAAGCGCAGTGGCCACAGGAAGGATGACTCAGCTTATTTCAGCTTCCTGCCGCGTAGCAGTTAGCTGACCGCGCCCTACATCTCCCCCTTTTTTATTTATTAGAACACCAAGCAGAACATAGACCGTACGAGGGCAGTTTTCTGTTGGCATGTCTGAGGCACCCTCCTGCGTGCAATGCCAACAAGGGCCGCAGGGTGCAAGGGCTGCCTCAGAATAATGGCTGATTCCCTATAGAGGTGCGATGGCGACAAGGCCTCTCTGTGCAAGGGCAATCAGGACAATGGATGACTCCCTATAGAGGTGCAATGGCAACAAGGCCTCTCTGTGCAAGGGCAATCA
>NW_020842711.1:0-1163 GCF_003676395.1 Aethalodelphis obliquidens | reverse complement strand
AGAAAACTACTAAAGCTAATCAATGAATTTGGTAAAGTAGCAGGATATAAAATTAATGCACAGAAATCTCTGGCATTCCTATATACTAATGATGAAAAATCTGAAAGTGAAATCAAGAAAACACTCCCATTTACCATTGCAACAAAAAGAATAAAATATCTAGGAATAAACCTACCTAAGGAGACAAAAGGTCTGTATGCAGAAAATTATAAGACACTGATGAAAGAAATTAAAGATGATACAAATAGATGGAGAGAGATATACCATGTTCTTGGATTGGAAGAATCAACATTGTGAAATGACTCTACTACCCAAAGCAATCTATAGATTCAATGCAATCCCTATCAAACTACCACTGGCAATTTTCACAGAACTAGAACAAAAATTTTCACAATTTGTATGGAAACCCAAAAGACCCCAAATAGCCAACGCAATCTTGAGAACGAAAAAGGGAGCTGGAGGAATCAGGCTCCCTGACTTCAGACTATACTACAAAGCTACAGTAATCAAGACAGTATGTTACTGGCACAAAAAGAGAAAGATAGATCAATGGAACAGGATAGAAAGACCAGAGATAAACCCACGCACATGTGGACACCTTATCTTTGATAAAGGTGGCAGGAATGTACAGTGGAGAAAGGACAGCCTCTTCAATAAGTGGTGCTGGGAAAACTGGACAGGTACATGTAAAAGTATGAGATTAGATCACTCCCTAACATCATACACAAAAATAAGCTCAAAATGGATTAAAGACCTAAATGTAAGGCCAGAAACTATCAAACTCTTAGAGGAAAACATAGGCAGAGCACTCTATGACATAAATCACAGCAAGATCCTTTCTGACCCACCTCCTAGAGTAATGGAAATAAAAACAAAAATAAACAAATGGGACCTATTGAAACTTCAAAGCTTTCGCACAGCCAAGGAAACCATAAACAAGACCAAAAGAGAACCCTCAGAATGGGAGAAAATATTTGCAAATGAAGCAACTGACAAAGGATGAATCTCCAAAATTTACAAGCAGCTCATGCAGCTCAATAAGAAAAAAGCAAACAACCCAATCCAAAAATGGGCAGAAGACCTAAATAGACATTTCTCCAAAGGAGATATACAGAATGCCAACAAACACATGAAAGAATGCTCAACATCATTAATCATTAGAG
>NW_020842710.1:0-1163 GCF_003676395.1 Aethalodelphis obliquidens | reverse complement strand
ACACCGAGACATGTGGGCCAAGTTCTGGAGAGAAGGGAAACACAGACGCAAGCTTGACATTTGTTGCAGCTTTTCTCCTTGGGGCATTTGCTGATGCAACTCATACAGCCTAGGAGCTGAAAAGCCAAGGAGTTCAAAAGACTCTAACCACAGAAGCCAAACGGCAAGAGCTCAAGCTAAAGGCAACAACTAATGGAATGACAAGCTACACGTATCCTTAGTCTCACAGGGCTGGGGGAACCATTACATTTAAAGCCTAACAAATACAAGGGTAGTTGGGAATAGGGAGAATCCAAACTTTCACATGGTAATCCCAAAGGGCAACATCCGTAGAGGAAGAACAAGACAGACATAGAGCAACCGTCACACAGACTGAAAAACGGCTTTGAATGAGCTCAAACTGAGAATGGACTAAGGTTTCCAGGCCCTATAGTAACTGTCTGCCATGGGCAAAAGTAAATCTTTTCAAGAGAACAATAACAACATCCGGAATGTGGAGGTATTTATATAGTTTCCTAAAATAAGTTAAGCCCCATTTTAATATAAAAAATAATTGGACATACCAGGAAAAAGACTAAATGATCAAAAGCTCAAAAAAGAAAAAAAGAAAGAAAGAAAGAAGACAATATAAATAGACACAGGAGGACAAGAGTTAATAGAGGTTGGTTAAAAAACAAAACAACTATGATTAAACAAAGAAAATATACACATGGCAAATAAGCATATGAAAAGATGCTACACATTCCATGTCATCAGTGAATTTTAAATTAGAACAATAATGAGATACCACTACACACCTGTTCAAATGTCTAAAATCCAAATACTGAAATACCAAAGTTGTTGACGATGCAGAACAACTGGAATTCTCATTTGTTGCTAGGAGGATACTTGGTAGTTTCTTACAAAACTAAGCATACTTTTACCATACAGTGATCTAGTAATCATGCTCTTTGGTATTTACCCATAGGAACTGAAAAGTTACAGCCACATAAAAACCTGCACATGGATGTTTATAACAGTTTCTTTCATAATTGCCAAAACTTGAAATCAACCAAGATGTTTTTCAATAGGTGAATGCATAAACAAACTATGGTATATCGGTACAAAGGAATAGCATTCAGCAATAAAGAGAAAAGGCTATGTAGCCATGAAAAGACATGGAA
>NW_020842709.1:0-1163 GCF_003676395.1 Aethalodelphis obliquidens | reverse complement strand
TTTCTTCTTTGTCTCTGTCTCTAATTCTAACTGTAGTTATTTTTTTTCAGAACTTAGGGTCACTTGCTTAACCCAAATGAAAGGCAGAAGCTATACTTCAAGTGCAACCACAAGGCAATGATCCTGTTCATAACATTAACTCCTCTTCCAGCACCTCCAGGGGCTGCTGACTGGAGCTGTTTGAATCTTTTGCTGGTTCAGTTGTGATAAACTCTGAGGGGGTTTATCATACACTACTTTTTTTTTTGGTTATTGTTCTTGAACTCCACAAAAATCAGAAGCCATTAGGACACTTTCAAGTTTATGATTCTTGAAGTGAGTTGAAGGCAAGGAAATGTTGCAAACAACTTTAAGCTTGAACGATGTAGGCCTTTACTCTCATGATCTTTTACTCTTTCCAACATTGTTCCTCGCATTATTTGCCCTAACTCACTTATCAATCTTATACATTTTGCATCTTCTTTCAGATACTACTCTATTAAAATACATCTTCAGTCTATTCTTTCAATACTTAAGCCATGTCCAAAATTTGATATATCCCATATTTTAGAGATCAGGTGAATCCTCAACTGAAACAAAGACCATTCAATTTTAACTTTTACAGCATTATTTCTAAAACCACTGTATTATAAAGCTGTTTACTTTTCAAATTCTTAGATCCATGGGAAATTTTATTTTTGCTTATATACATTGTAGGATTTACTGCTTCATTTAAGAAAAGTTAACTTACTAATCAGGAAAATGAATCAAAAGCCTTTAAGTATTTTGTATAACACTAGTAAGAACAGGCTAAGGATTTTTAAAAAGGGCTAGTTAAGCTTGGTCTCAGAAAACTTGTGAGCACATTACAATTGCATGTTAAATTGTAATCTCTCAGTAAACTGATTATGTCATTTCAAATTGTGTGAATCTGTGCCTTCCTAATGATTTTATTTTTCTTTTTGATAGAATGCCTCCTTTTCCCTTTCTGTCACATATACATGTGCAGACACACACACAAAGGTTTTCAAATTCTTGTGCTGGATTTGAAAAGCTCTGAAAGCCAACCAAACTAGTTTCACTCCCTTTGAAATAAAATAAGCAACCTGTCATCTACTGAGTTTAAAGCACTATTCCAAAAATATGTTCAATAAAATTTATATGTTTTAAAGTTTAACTTTGGA
>NW_020842708.1:0-1164 GCF_003676395.1 Aethalodelphis obliquidens | reverse complement strand
GGATTGTTAGAGCAGGTGCGTGCGGACATATCTGGGGCACAATTCAGTCTGCAACCAACCTGCAAGTGGTTCCAGCAAACACACAGTGTGCGCACTGGCAAGCACAGAACAAACATATGCAGGTGCACAGCACAAATATATTCACACACTAGCATATGAACACACACGCACGCATATGCCCATGCACACACTAACGTGTGCAAGTGCACATACCTATGCACATGTATGCAAACAGGCACATGCACACGCATAGCACACACACAGGGAATAAAGTGAATTCGTAAAGCATTAATTCCTGAACACAAGTGAAGCTGACATGTATTCTTCCCTTTTTCTTAGCTTTGATGATTTTCACAATAAAAAAGTTTAAGAAAAAAGTTAATGGCAAATGACTTTTGATTCATAGGACTTTCTGATGTTATTCCACAAATATTAGGACATGAGAAATGAATGTAGATATTACATGTGTCCACTAATGGATGAATGGAGAAGCAAAACATGGACCATCAATACAAGGGAATGTTATTCAGCCTAAAAAGGAAAGCAATTCTGACACAGGCTGCAGCAGGGATGAACCTTCAGGGCGTTATGCTCAGTGATGTAAGCTAGACACAAAGAAACAAACAGTGCTTGATACACTCATACAAGACCCCTAGAGCAGTCGGAAACATAGAGACAGAAAGTAGGATGTTGAGTGCCAGGGGCTGAGGGAGGGACAATGGGGAGTGAGTGTTTAACGGGGACTGTTTCAGTTTTGCAAGATGAAAAAGTTCTGGAGGAGGATGGTGGTCAGGTTTGCACAACAGTGCGAATTACTTCTTGAGCCTGAAATGTGCACCTAAACATGGCTAAGATAGTACATTTTATGTTATGTGTATTTGACCACAATTTTCAAAACTTTTAAAAAAAGAACAGGAAATAGTCCATGAAAACTACAAGATGCACAACTTCATTAACAATCAAGGGGTTAAAACCATAAGAAAACGACTGTGCACACACCTACCAGAATGGCAGACATGAAGACACAGTATGAAATCTCAGCAGGACGTGGAGCAATGGAAAGCCTGGTGCGCAGCGGGCGGTGCAACCACTTCTGAAACAATCGGGCGTCAGAGAACACACTCCATGCACACAGACCCACAGTGTTCCTCCCAGCTGAACACA
>NW_020842707.1:0-1165 GCF_003676395.1 Aethalodelphis obliquidens | reverse complement strand
CATGGGCTACATGACATGGACAAGTTACTCAGCCTTTCTAATCTTCCATATGCACATCTATAAAACAGGGAATAAAACATATTACAAAGAGATATGCTTCTCCTCCCACCATGCTTTGGCCTTCACATGTTTGGGAGGTATAGGAGATCCAGTGCCTTTCCCCTCCATCCTATTCTTGGAAGAGGAATTGTTAATGTTATTGGTCAGTAACCAGAACACCTATGGAGCAATGGGTAGAATTATTACATTTGAAAGTGACAAACGTGTCACAAGGTTCTGTCCCAGTAGCTCAGCTTATGATTCACAGAATAAGGCATGTTAGCTTAAGCTTGTCCCATGACCTAGTCATCTGTGATTTGGGGGCAAGAGAGAGAGAGAAGGAAAGCCTCAATTAGAATTCCAAAATGAAGTAACAGCAGCTAGCTCACTAGTAATAAATAATACTTTGGTCTTTTCTGATTATTGTTTCTTGTGTATGGATCCCTTGGCAGGAAACTTAACCACCCACTTCAGAGGTCTGTTATGAAGTCTGATATGGTATAAAAAGTGCACAGTGCAGTGCCTCATATGCAATAAGCTGTCAAAGAATATTATCTAGATGACCTTGGATTTGCACTTAAATGTTTGTTATTAAATCAGTTTGCATGGGACTAGTATCCAGAGCCTCAGGATAAAGTAGGTTCATGTGAGTTAATAAATGAAAAGCTCTCTGAAATTCTAGATGGCAGGTCATGGTAACTCAGGTAAGTGGAAGCTGGTGGCTGGGTGTTCCCTCAGGACACGTGTTTTGATGGAATGAGGACTCAGGGTGTAGAAACCAGCTTGGCAGTGGATGGTAAACCATTGCCCAGCACATGCTGCCTCCTGTTAAGCAGAAGGCTCTCATGCAAATTGCTTTCTGAGTCGTTAGCTGTCAGCAACCCTCATCTCTCCTCCTGCAGCTGTTCTTTCTGATTTTGCCTGCAAACTTTTCATATTGGGCAGGCTCCCAAGCCAAACAAGTTGCCCCTCTGCAGCCTTTGTTCCTGGGGGCGAGAAGTGAACCTCACAGATAAGTCAAAGTAAGGATGCACCATGGACTAATACACACTGAAGGAACAGACTCCTTTAAGCTAAGGTGAATGCCTTTGAAAGTAATTTTCATGCGGCTTCCTATGAGAATGTC
>NW_020842706.1:0-1165 GCF_003676395.1 Aethalodelphis obliquidens | reverse complement strand
GAAATCGTGTTAGTAGGCTGCAAATTAGAGTGGAATGTGCCAGGGCACATCCCCAAGAGCTTACATCTCCTCACTTTTTGTTTGTTTTTTAAATTTAATTTTGATTAGTTATCAGAGCAAATTTGATAAAAATATTTTGTTTCTCCTTGGTGTACAGAATCTGGTTCATGATATCAATGTATCTGTCTTTTTATCTTTGGATTCTTTACTGTGTAGGATTTTACAGAGTGTTGAGTAGACCTCTCTTGGTATTCCATAGGTATTTTGTGATTATATATTTCATATGTATTAGTACATGTCTGTTAACCCCCATATCCTAATTCACACATTCCTTGCACTTTTCCATTTGGTGAAACATAATTGTTTCTTCTTAATCCATGCTTTTCCTTCTCTTGGCAATAAGTTCATGAGTATCAGTTTTTAGGTAACACCTATAAGTGATGCCATAGGATATCTGTCTTTCACCTTCTTTCTTACTTCAAGGTGGGTGATTATCTCTAGGTCCTTCTATGGTGGTGCAAACGGCACTGTTTCATTGTTTTCCATGGCTAATATTCCATTGTTTACATGGACCACTTCCTCTTTGTGCATTTTTCTGTTGCTGGACATTTTGGTTTCTTCCAAGTCTTGGCTATGTTAAATGTTCCTGCAGTGCAGGATTGCCAGCCTGTGTCTTTTCCATCCTGGTCTGCTCAGGTGATAGGCGCATCAAAGGACCTACCAGATCACATGGTAGCTCAATTTTTACCCCTAAAGCCACCTCCATTATGTTCTCAGTACTGGCTGTGAGCAGTTGACATCCCCCCCAGCAGCTAGAGGGTACCCAGTTCTCTGAAACCCCTTCAGCATTTATTCTTTGTAGACTTTTCGGTGAAGAACTTTCTGACGGCTGTGAGGTAAACATTTCTGTAATTGGATTTGCAAGGCTTTATTAATTGCTGATGTTGAGCATTTTCCCATTCCCTTTTCCTTTTTAAAGATAAAAACGCAAGAAAAGACAAAATGTGCGTAAAATATGCCTCTTGAAATTGTCTTCTTGAAATGTTGACGTCTATTGAATTTTGTAGTCGCTTTACAACCCCAAGATTTTTTTTTGATGGCAGGTGTCATTTACAAGTCTGCAATTATTTTGAATATTAAGTGACCATTAGCACAGATTTCAAAT
>NW_020842705.1:0-1166 GCF_003676395.1 Aethalodelphis obliquidens | reverse complement strand
GTAGTCAGCAATTTCCATTTCTTTTTCCCTCTCAATGAAAAATTGCACTTTCCCCAAAGAGGTGTATTTGGCGCAATACGTTCTTGTTGAGCCCATCTCTTCATGGCCTCCCGCTCTGGCCTCTGCTCGTGTTCAATGGGCTTTGACATTACTGGCTCAGGAACATTGGGTTCCCTCCATGGAACTGGTTGCTCGCTGAAGTCTTGGAGTAGAAAGGGGTTTGGAGCTTGGGTGGGGACTGGCGCTTATTCACAGCAGGGGGAACAGGCTCCCGCTGGAGAGAAGTGCAAGATGAAGTTCCGTAAGGTGCAGGCCTAGGAGCAGCAGACTGAGGGACACTAGGCTGCGTATGGTCGGTCCAACCCAGTTGGGTTGGTTAGTCATAGTTGGCTGAGATGGTTTGGCAGGACCTGGCAAAGAGGCAGGAGCTGGCTGGGATGAACTCACTGCAGGAGGTTGAGCTGAGTTAGTAGAAGCAGGCTGGGCACAATCAGCCACAGCAGGCCGATGTGAGGCCAGAGACTGTGGCCTCCGCGGAGCAGGTCGAGATTGAGGCATGTCCCAGGCAGAAAACGGCAGAGGTATCAACTTGACCTTCCCAGGAGGCGGCAGCTCCTACTGGGGTGGAGATGGACACTGTTTTTCAGCACTGCTGTCTGGTTTCTGGGCTTCGACTTTGAGTTTTCTCAGGACTCTTACCCTCAGGTGGGGTATACCTCCATGGCTGGATAGCTGGGGGTGTTTAGGGTTGCTTGAATTTCCCAAGACCCGACAGGAAGAGAGCCCAGTTTTCTTATCATTCTTCTCCCCCAGTGCATGAAAAACCTTCACAGACGCCAGCCTGCACATGCCTAGGGAGGTTCGAGGCTTTTTAAAGCTCTCTTGGATAAGCTCAGTTTGCTGCTTCCTTCGCTTCGTCTGGGGAATTGTTGGCTTCTCTTCTGCCTTGACTTTGTTCCCTGACTGCTTTTTCTCATCAGCCTTCTTCCTTCGTTTGGTCCTTGAGGTGCTTTCCTGCCCGTGGCTCTGAGTATTGCTGATCTTTCTGGATGCAGCTTTCTGAGGTTTGCCTTTGGAATGCTTGGCCGTGGTCACAGGAGCGCTGTCCCTGACTGCAGTATGGCATAGAAGCACTTCTCCCCCTAGCAGGCACTCTGGATTCTTTG
>NW_020842704.1:0-1166 GCF_003676395.1 Aethalodelphis obliquidens | reverse complement strand
TGATTGCCCTTGCACAGAGAGGCCTTGTTGCCATTGCACCTCTATAGGGAGTCATCCATTGTCCTGATTGCCCTTGCACAGAGAGGCCTTGTCGCCATCGCACCTCTATAGGGAATCAGCCATTATTCTGAGGCAGCCCTTGCACCCTGCGGCCCTTGTTGGCATTGCACGCAGGAGGGTGCCTCAGACATGCCAACAGAAAACTGCCCTCGTACGGGCTATGTTCTGCTTGGTGTTCTAATAAATAAAAAAGGGGGAGATGTAGGGCGCGGTCAGCTAACTGCTACGCGGCAGGAAGCTGAAATAAGCTGAGTCATCCTTCCTGTGGCCACTGCGCTTGCGCTAAGCATACTAATGAGGTTTTAAAGTAGCGACCTATCCGATGCTGGCTCACAAATCGCACCATCGGCGAAAGCCAATCACAGAGCGACACATGTTCTTAATCCCTATATAAGCAGACTGCTATAGGATTGCGGTGTCTTCCTTCCATCTTTTCTTTAACCAAGCTGTGCTCCAATAAAGTGTGATACGAGAAGAATCTTGCGTGTGGCGACTCGTCATTCTGCTGGTCGGAGGCGGCTCGCCGCAAGTGGTGCCGAAACCGGGGAACTTCGCGCCCTGCATGGAGGACCGATTCAGAACTCGACACACGGAGTGAACCGTGGATCGAGATCCGATCTGGGTGCCATCAGGACTGGCGGGAGTTGTTGAAGAGAACTTCAGAGAGGATGCTGGGCTGGATGTTCCTGATGATTCTTAATCGAGGTCTTTGTATTGGTTGGAATTCCACAAAGGATTATTCAGATTGTGCAACTGAGTGCTGCCGGGCTGGAGCCCGTTGCCTTTGGAGATTTTGCCTCTTGGCTCTCTTCTGCCTTTTCCTTCTTTGGGGAGTGGGTGGGGGTAGGAATCTTTGGAGTCTGCTGTGTATTTGGGATTATGCTGTGTCTCTGGTTGGTCTGTCGTGTGCGCATCAGGGCACATCGAGATAGGGTCCTGCTCACTCAGGCACTTCTGGCTATTAATGAAGGAGATTCTCCCGCAGCCTGGCTCTCCGCCCTGAATAATTCGAAATGATTGCCCTTGCACAGAGAGGCCTTGTTGCCATTGCACCTCTATAGGGAGTCATCCATTGTCCTGATTGCCCTTGCACAGAGAGGCCTTGT
>NW_020842703.1:0-1167 GCF_003676395.1 Aethalodelphis obliquidens | reverse complement strand
TGATTGCCCTTGCACAGAGAGGCCTTGTTGCCATTGCACCTCTATAGGGAGTCATCCATTGTCCTGATTGCCCTTGCACAGAGAGGCCTTGTCGCCATCGCACCTCTATAGGGAATCAGCCATTATTCTGAGTCAGCCTTTGCACCCTGCGGCCCTTGTTGGCATTGCACGCAGGAGGGTGCCTCAGACATGCCAACAGAAAACTGCCCTCGTACGGGCTATGTTCTGCTTGGTGTTCTAATAAATAAAAAAGGGGGAGATGTAGGGCGCGGTCAGCTAACTGCTACGCGGCAGGAAGCTGAAATAAGCTGAGTCATCCTTCCTGTGGCCACTGCGCTTGCGCTAAGTATACTAATGAGGTTTTAAAGTAGCGACCTATCCGATACTGGCTCACAAATCGCACCATCGGCGAAAGCCAATCACAGAGCGACACATGTTCTTAATCCCTATATAAGCAGACTGCTATAGGATTGCGGTGTCTTCCTTCCATCTTTTCTTTAACCAAGCTGTGCTCCAATAAAGTGTGATACGAGAAGAATCTTGCGTGTGGCGACTCGTCATTCTGCTGGTCGGAGGCGGCTCGCCGCAAGTGGTGCCGAAACCCGGGAACTTCGCGCCCTGCATGGAGGACCGATTCAGAACTCGACACACGGAGTGAACCGTCGGATCGAGATCCGATCTGGGTGCCATCAGGACTGGCGGGAGTTGTTGAAGAGAACTTCAGAGAGGATGCTGGGCTGGATGTTCCTGATGATTCTTAATCGAGGTCTTTGTATTGGTTGGAATTCCACAAAGGATTATTCAGATTGTGCAACTGAGTGCTGCCGGGCTGGAGTCCGTTGCCTTTGGAGATTTTGCCTCTTGGCTCTCTTCTGCCTTTTCCTTCTTTGGGGAGTGGGTGGGGGTAGGAATCTTTGGAGTCTGCTGTGTATTTGGGATTATGCTGTGTCTCTGGTTGGTCTGTCGTGTGCGCATCAGGGCACATCGAGATAGGGTCCTGCTCACTCAGGCACTTCTGGCTATTAATGAAGGAGATTCTCCCGCAGCCTGGCTCTCCGCCCTGAATAATTCGAAATGATTGCCCTTGCACAGAGAGGCCTTGTTGCCATTGCACCTCTATAGGGAGTCATCCATTGTCCTGATTGCCCTTGCACAGAGAGGCCTTGT
>NW_020842702.1:0-1167 GCF_003676395.1 Aethalodelphis obliquidens | reverse complement strand
TGCAAAGGAAATCTGCACTACAGTGAAGTCTCACTTCCCCCCGGTCAAAAGGGCCATCTGAAAAAACTCTAAAATCCAGAAAGGCAGGACAGGCCATGGAGAACTGGGAGCCTTGTTATGCTGATGGGCTGGATGTAGATTGCCAACAGACACTTGGGAGAAGTGTATGGTGTTTCCTGAAACATCTAAAAAACAAAGCAACAGAGCCTAGGGCACTTCCACTTATGGTCCTATAACTTAGCGAAATTAAAATCAAAAACACAAGCCACTCCAAAGTTTGGGACCCCTCTGTTTACAAGAACCTCGTTTACCGTACAAGTTCAATATCACAGAAAGTGAAAAATTGATAAAGAACTTGTGGTACTTACGAACAATGCAGTATCACTCACAATGAAATCTATGTCATCAGGTCCGTAGCAAAATAATGAGTGGATTCAGGTACGATGATTCTAACTGAAATAAGTCACACAGAAAAAGAAACAATATAAGATATCACTAATACACGGAATGTAAACTTGGCTACACAGGAACTAAATTCTAAAACAGAACAGGGTCTCAAATTTAGAAAACCAACTTATGCTTGCTTAAGTGTAAAGGTGAGTTGGGGTGCTGCATAAAACCAGAGATTGAAATGAGCACAGATAAAGTTCCTTAAGCCAAATATGGAATAGACAAGAGCTACTCCTTGCTCAACGAAATGGACTCAACACCCCATATTAAACGCCTAAGAATGTACCTGACTTGTAAGTATCTTAAAACCTATGGATTGCTATGTCTCCGAAAGAGAATCAAGCAGGTGTACAGGGGCATAAATGCAGCTGTGATAGGATTGGAGAGGTTCGGTGAGCAAATGAAGACCCTTTGAAGTCATATTGCATGGTACCCATTCCACGGGTTTCAACTACCCAGGTTTAAGGTATTCTTCCTTCAGCTAAAACATGCATGTGGAACCTAGAGTATGATCAACCATGTGATCGGGAGACGTGTTCAAATATGTCTCTGTTTTCATACCCTGGTACTCGGGTGCAACATTGCAGACGCTTTACTAACACTCTCCCGACTTGGAGAGTCAGTCCCTTTAACCTCCTGTTTGCCCCAGTTTGCAATTTCTATGGAAGTAGAACAGGAATAGCGAGAACCAATGAGACTAGCTGAGGGTGTCTGGAC
>NW_020842701.1:0-1167 GCF_003676395.1 Aethalodelphis obliquidens | reverse complement strand
TTAAAGAATATACGAAAACAAATTAGCAAGCTGGTTTTTTGATATGTTTTGTGGTTGACACGTGTTTCCAAAAAATACACGTTTCCTGCCTTTGAGTCTTAAATTCTTTATTAAATCACTGGCCTCTCATCTTCAGTTGCTCTCAGTCCATGTGGCCTTATGATTATAATTTGTTTTAACACTGAGCTGACTATTTTATAAAAGTTTTATCTACCACTTGAAATTTTTAGCTTACAACAACAGCTTCCCCACTCAAAAATGTTATTGCTTTAAGCTAACAATTTCAAATGGTAGATTTATCATTTATAAGGATCAAAAAAATTACCTGGGCTTCCCTGGTGGCGCAGTGGTTGGGAGTCCGCCTGCTGATGCAGGGGACATGGGTTTGTGCCCCGGTCCAGGAAGATCCCACATGCCGCGGAGCAGCTAGGCCCGTGAGCTATGGCCGCTGAGCCTGCGCTCCGCAACAGGAGAGGCCACAATAGTGAGAGGCCCGCGTACCGCAAAAAAAAAAAAAAGTTACCTAAGTCATAGCATCAGAAAATTTGGGTAGTTTTTTTTTTTAAATTTTATTGAAGTATTGTTGATTTACAATGTTGTGGATTTTTTTAAAAGGATAATTCTAATTTTATACCTGATCTAAGATACTTTTTCAGTTCTTAATATTTAATGTAATAACATGTAGCATTATTGTGAAAATTAAAAGGGCTGTGAGAATTCAGAAAGCCAATGGTATTTTTTGTCAGCAAAGCTAAAATAATGTAGTTAGTTGTATTCTGAATAATCTTTCTAATACATGATAAAAATCGATCATTTTGCCAGGGACAGGAAAAAAGAAATCCTTGTTAAAAAATGCTCAATACTGAATGATGTGTATATTGTTAGTGAGAATCGTAATTGCATTATTTTATCATATTTGAACATTAATCATTATATTTTTGTAGGAGAACGTCCGTATAAATGTGAACTTTGTCCTTACTCAAGTTCTCAGAAGACTCATTTAACCAGACATATGCGTACTCATTCAGGTTGGTAAGAAATGGGAACGTTTCTATCATTGGTAAACTACCATTATAAGAAAGTTCTTCTAGACTTGGAACTGGTTCCTTATTTATAGTTCATTTATAATATGATTTTGAAATTAGAGTTAAAAATTCGTGGTCTACT
>NW_020842700.1:815-1167 GCF_003676395.1 Aethalodelphis obliquidens | reverse complement strand
GTCCCCTAATCCTAACACGTACGCTAACACTAACCCGCGCCCTAACATGCACGCTCCCCCTAAAGCGTTGTCGTACCCTCACCTGGACCCTAAACCGTCCACGTCCCCGTCCCCTAACCCTTGCACGAACCCTAACCCTAACCCTTCCCCGAAGCCTGACCCTCACCCGTCCCCTAATCCTAACCCATACACTCACACTAACCCTCGCCCTCACACGCACACTCCCCATAAACCGTTGTCGTACCCTCACCTGGACCCTAAACCGTGCCCGTCCCCTAACCCAACCCTAGCCGGAGCCCTAACCCTAACCCTTCCCCGAAGCCTGACACTCACTCGTCCCCTAATCCTAACC
>NW_020842700.1:452-715 GCF_003676395.1 Aethalodelphis obliquidens | reverse complement strand
CCTTCCCAGAAACCTGACCATCACCCGTCCCCTAATCCTAACCCGTATGCTCACAGTAAACCGCACCCTCACACGCACGCTCCAACTAAAGCGTTGTCGTAACCTCACCTGGACCCTAAACAGTCCCCGTCCCCTAACTCTAACCCTAGCCCGAACCCTAACCCTAACCCTTCCCCGAAGCCTGACCCTCACCCATCCCCTAATACTAAACCGTGCGCTCACACTAACAAGCGCCCTCACATGCACGCTCCCCCTAAAGCGTT
>NW_020842700.1:0-352 GCF_003676395.1 Aethalodelphis obliquidens | reverse complement strand
GTCCCCTAATCCTAACACGTACGCTAACACTAACCCGCGCCCTAACATGCACGCTCCCCCTAAAGCGTTGTCGTACCCTCACCTGGACCCTAAACCGTCCACGTCCCCGTCCCCTAACCCTTGCACGAACCCTAACCCTAACCCTTCCCCGAAGCCTGACCCTCACCCGTCCCCTAATCCTAACCCATACACTCACACTAACCCTCGCCCTCACACGCACACTCCCCATAAACCGTTGTCGTACCCTCACCTGGACCCTAAACCGTGCCCGTCCCCTAACCCAACCCTAGCCGGAGCCCTAACCCTAACCCTTCCCCGAAGCCTGACACTCACTCGTCCCCTAATCCTAACC
>NW_020842699.1:0-1168 GCF_003676395.1 Aethalodelphis obliquidens | reverse complement strand
GAAGTTGTCCCTGGATCATGGGACACTGGCAGTGGCGGGCTACACAGGCTCCTGGGGGAGTGTGGTAGTGTCCTGTGCTTGCACACAGGATTTTTGGTGGCAGTGGTGGCAGCATTAGTGGTCCGTGCCTGACTCTGGGGTCTGAGATGATAGCTGCGGCTCATGCCCATCTCTGGAGCTTGCTTAGGCTGTGCTCTGCCATCTGTGGGCACACAGAGCAGGAAGCACCTCTCCTCGCGCATCCCGAAACAACGGTTTCTGGCCTCTTAGGCAGGTCCAGACATTTTCCTGGACTCCCTCCCGGCTAGCTGTGGTGCACTAACCACTTCACACTGTGTTCACGCCACCAACCCCAGTCCTCTCCCTGGAATCTGACCCCCGATCCTCAGCTCCCAGTCCTCAGCCCCCCAGCAGGTGAGCAAAGCGTCTCAGGCTGGTGAGTGCTGGTCAGCACCAAGCCTCTTTGCAGGAATCTCTCCGCTTTGCCCTCTGCACCCGTTGCTGCACTCTCCTCTGTGGCTCTGAAACTTCCCACACACACACCCCACCCCCGTCTCCGCCAGTGAAGTGGCTTCCTAGTGTGTGGAAACTTTTCCTCCTTCACAGCTCCCTCCCAGATGTGCAGGTTCCACTGCTATTCTTTTGTCTCTGTTTTTTCTGCTTTCTTTGCCCTCTCCAGGTACATGGGGATTTTCTTTCCTTTTGGGAAGTCTGAGGTCTTCTGCCAGCGTTCAGTAGGTGTTCTGTAGGAGTTGTTCCACATGTAGAAGTACTTTTGATGTATTTGTGAGGAGGAAGGTGATCTCCACGTGTTACTCCTCTGCAATCTTGAAGGTCTCTCTCAGATTTTTTCTTAATGGAAAACACGTTTGTTCTTTCACTCTTAGTCTCATAAAATACTATACATTTTTGGATAGTATTCACCACAGAAAAATGTTATTGTGAGATTTTATTTTGCATCTCTCTCCTCAGTACTTTGTAAGCTCCATGATAACAAGAATCAAATTTCCTAATGAATACCTAGTACTAAATTTGAAATACATAAGCATCTTGATAAAATAGGAATTCAAAAATAATTCTATTGAATAATACTGATTTTGTATGAAAATGTTTATAGAGGAATTACTTACAAAAGCAAAGGACAATAAAAAATGTAAGTATAAAAACT
>NW_020842698.1:0-1169 GCF_003676395.1 Aethalodelphis obliquidens | reverse complement strand
GTGCTCAAGTCCTTTCTGTACGTCTGTGTCCTTAATCCTGTCCCACCGCTAGGTTCTTCATAAACTTTTTTTTTCTTTAGACTCCATATATCTGTGTTAGCACACGCTATTTGTTTTTCTCTTTCTGACTTACTTTACTGTGTAGGATAGTCTCTACGTCCATCCATCTCACTACAAATAACTCAGTTTTGTTTCTTTTTATGACTGAGTAATATTCCATTGTATATATGTGCCAGATCTTCTTTATCGATTCATCAGTCGATGGACACTTAGGTTGCTTCCATGTCCTGGCTATTGTAAATAGAGCTGCAATGAACATTGTTGAACATAACTCTTTTTGAATTATGGTTCTCTCAGGGTAAATGCCCAGGAGTTGGATTGCTGGGTCGTATGGTACTTCTATTTTTAGTTTTTTAGGGAACCTCCATACCGTTCTCCCTAATGGCTATATCAATTTACATTCCCACCAACACTGAAAGAGTGTTCCCTTTTCTCCAATAACTGCCTCTGCAGCAATTATTTTTTGTAGATTTTTTGATGATTGCCATTCTGACTGCTGTGAGTGATACCTCACTGTAGTTTTGATTTACATTTCTGTAATGATTAGCGATGTTCAGCATCCTTTCATGTGTTTGTTGGCAACCTGTATATCGTCTTTGGAGAAATGTCTATTTAAGTCTTCTGTCCATTCCTGGATTGGGTTGTTTGTTTTTGTGATATTGAGCTACATGAGCTGCTTGTAAATTTTGGAGCTTAATCCTTTGTCATTTGCTTCATTTGAAAATATTTTCTCCCATTCTGAGGGTTGTCTTTTCATCTTCTTTATGTGTTTCTTTGCTGTGCAAAAGCTTTTAAGTTTCATTAGGTCCCATTTGTTTATTTTTGTTTTTATTTCCATTTCTCTAGCAGGTGGGTCAAATAGGATCTTGCTGTGATTTATGTCATAGAGTGTTCTGCCTATGTTTTCTTCTAAGAGTTTAATAGCGTCTGGTCTTAACATTTAGATCTCTAATTTATTCGGAGTTTATTTTTGTGTATGGTGTTATGGATGTTCTAATTTCATTCTTCTATGTGTAACTGTCCAGTTTTCCCAGCACCACTTACTGAAGAGACTGTCTTTTCTCCATTGTTTATCCTTGCCTCCTTTGTCATAGATGAGTTAGCCATAG
>NW_020842697.1:0-1170 GCF_003676395.1 Aethalodelphis obliquidens | reverse complement strand
AGAAAACTACTAAAGCTAATCAATGAATTTGGTAAAGTAGCAGGATATAAAATTAATGCACAGAAATCTCTGGCATTCCTATATACTAATGATGAAAAATCTGAAAGTGAAATCAAGAAAACACTCCCATTTACCATTGCAACAAAAAGAATAAAATATCTAGGAATAAACCTACCTAAGGAGACAAAAGGTCTGTATGCAGAAAATTATAAGACACTGATGAAAGAAATTAAAGATGATACAAATAGATGGAGAGAGATATACCATGTTCTTGGATTGGAAGAATCAACATTGTGAAATGACTCTACTACCCAAAGCAATCTATAGATTCAATGCAATCCCTATCAAACTACCACTGGCAATTTTCACAGAACTAGAACAAAAATTTTCACAATTTGTATGGAAACCCAAAAGACCCCAAATAGCCAACGCAATCTTGAGAACGAAAAAGGGAGCTGGAGGAATCAGGCTCCCTGACTTCAGACTATACTACAAAGCTACAGTAATCAAGACAGTATGTTACTGGCACAAAAAGAGAAAGATAGATCAATGGAACAGGATAGAAAGACCAGAGATAAACCCACGCACATGTGGACACCTTATCTTTGATAAAGGTGGCAGGAATGTACAGTGGAGAAAGGACAGCCTCTTCAATAAGTGGTGCTGGGAAAACTGGACAGGTACATGTAAAAGTATGAGATTAGATCACTCCCTAACATCATACACAAAAATAAGCTCAAAATGGATTAAAGACCTAAATGTAAGGCCAGAAACTATCAAACTCTTAGAGGAAAACATAGGCAGAGCACTCTATGACATAAATCACAGCAAGATCCTTTCTGACCCACCTCCTAGAGTAATGGAAATAAAAACAAAAATAAACAAATGGGACCTATTGAAACTTCAAAGCTTTCGCACAGCCAAGGAAACCATAAACAAGACCAAAAGAGAACCCTCAGAATGGGAGAAAATATTTGCAAATGAAGCAACTGACAAAGGATGAATCTCCAAAATTTACAAGCAGCTCATGCAGCTCAATAAGAAAAAAGCAAACAACCCAATCCAAAAATGGGCAGAAGACCTAAATAGACATTTCTCCAAAGGAGATATACAGAATGCCAACAAACACATGAAAGAATGCTCAACATCATTAATCATTAGAGAAATGCA
>NW_020842696.1:0-1170 GCF_003676395.1 Aethalodelphis obliquidens | reverse complement strand
AGCACCTGCTGTGTGTTTGGAGTCTTGATGGAAAATGCCCACTGGCTCTTTCTATTTCTTTCTCTCTTTTTTTTCTTTTTGGCCATGCAGTGTGGTTTGCAGGATCTTAGTTCCCTGACCAGGGATTGAACTGGGGCCCTCAACAATGAAAGCGTGTAGTCCTAATCACCGGACATCCCGGGAACTCCCTGTTCCTCTATATCTGTTGAGATGTTCGTTGTGCAAAGAAAATGACTTGAGGTTCCCCAGGTACCACTTTCAGAGACCCCAGCAATGAAACCGGTTGATAACAGTAGATTCCGTTTGTCATATCAACAACTACATCTATTTTGTGCTTTGTGAATTTCATGTGGTTTTCTTAAGACAGCAGCTAACCGTTTTTCAACTCGGAGGGTTGGCTCAGTGGGAGGGAAGTTGGTTAGGAAGGAGAGAAACCATGGTTTGGGGTGGTCTCTGGCAAAGGCAGCAAACCCTTGCTCTGAACTAAAGGGGCCAGTGACCACCAACACCTAAGGCTGCAATCCCTGGCAGGAAGGGGTGGGTACGGTGGGTACTAGAGGGGTTATGACAGGGAAATCAGCAGGACAAGGAGGGGATGGTGCAGTGGGGCGACCCCAGAGGGGACTCTTACTGTCACTCATCCATCTAGTCACCCTCGCTGCTGGCCCCAAGCAGGCATGGGTGGGGAATCACAACAGGCTACATAAGCTGCCATAATGTCTCGAACAATGAAATGGAGGAAATCCTTTATGCATGATTCAGTCCCTATGAAGACGGTCTCTCATCTGTAGCAACCATGCTTGCACATCAAGTTAAGCAAGGTCCCATGGAGACAGAAGGACCGACTGAACTCTGGGGACTAGGCTCCATGTAGTGGGAGCCGAGGGCAGAGATGGCCACATAAAGGGCCAGCTGAGTGGATGAAAGATTGGCCACCTCAGCATTGTGACTCCCTGCAACGTGCCCCATTATGACCATGCTCCCTCACCTGTTGGTGGGTGTCCGCAGGTCCTGGCATGAGTGCACTGTGGGTCAGGGCCGGTGGTGGTGGGGGGCGGCCCGCGGCCCAGGTGGCCCTAGGACCCCCCCACCATGGAAAACCGGCTCTGGTATGACAACCTGGGGTGCTGCCATCCATACCAAGAAAGTACCCAGAATGCGGAGGACTTC
>NW_020842695.1:0-1170 GCF_003676395.1 Aethalodelphis obliquidens | reverse complement strand
AGAAAACTACTAAAGCTAATCAATGAATTTGGTAAAGTAGCAGGATATAAAATTAATGCACAGAAATCTCTGGCATTCCTATATACTAATGATGAAAAATCTGAAAGTGAAATCAAGAAAACACTCCCATTTACCATTGCAACAAAAAGAATAAAATATCTAGGAATAAACCTACCTAAGGAGACAAAAGGTCTGTATGCAGAAAATTATAAGACACTGATGAAAGAAATTAAAGATGATACAAATAGATGGAGAGAGATATACCATGTTCTTGGATTGGAAGAATCAACATTGTGAAATGACTCTACTACCCAAAGCAATCTATAGATTCAATGCAATCCCTATCAAACTACCACTGGCAATTTTCACAGAACTAGAACAAAAATTTTCACAATTTGTATGGAAACCCAAAAGACCCCAAATAGCCAACGCAATCTTGAGAACGAAAAAGGGAGCTGGAGGAATCAGGCTCCCTGACTTCAGACTATACTACAAAGCTACAGTAATCAAGACAGTATGTTACTGGCACAAAAAGAGAAAGATAGATCAATGGAACAGGATAGAAAGACCAGAGATAAACCCACGCACATGTGGACACCTTATCTTTGATAAAGGTGGCAGGAATGTACAGTGGAGAAAGGACAGCCTCTTCAATAAGTGGTGCTGGGAAAACTGGACAGGTACATGTAAAAGTATGAGATTAGATCACTCCCTAACATCATACACAAAAATAAGCTCAAAATGGATTAAAGACCTAAATGTAAGGCCAGAAACTATCAAACTCTTAGAGGAAAACATAGGCAGAGCACTCTATGACATAAATCACAGCAAGATCCTTTCTGACCCACCTCCTAGAGTAATGGAAATAAAAACAAAAATAAACAAATGGGACCTATTGAAACTTCAAAGCTTTCGCACAGCCAAGGAAACCATAAACAAGACCAAAAGAGAACCCTCAGAATGGGAGAAAATATTTGCAAATGAAGCAACTGACAAAGGATGAATCTCCAAAATTTACAAGCAGCTCATGCAGCTCAATAAGAAAAAAGCAAACAACCCAATCCAAAAATGGGCAGAAGACCTAAATAGACATTTCTCCAAAGGAGATATACAGAATGCCAACAAACACATGAAAGAATGCTCAACATCATTAATCATTAGAGAAATGCA
>NW_020842694.1:0-1170 GCF_003676395.1 Aethalodelphis obliquidens | reverse complement strand
TGCGTTTTCTCCTGAATAAATTCAGGAGAAAACGCATACGCCCTTTTTGGCCAACTTCATCATTGTCGAAGTTCTGCCGCTTTTCATGTGCTTTAAAAGGAGACTCCAATCTACCTGTTGAAACCTGTTTCCTGCAATTCTGCCTTGGTTTCAAATCCCCTGCATTGCCTTACCTCAATATATTTTTCAAGTAACGTTGCCTTTTTGAACTCTGCTGCTTTGTGAATTACAGTGCCCCTGAGCTCCATTTTTCAACTCGCTTTTTTTTTGTGAGCTGGCGGCAAAACCACAGGATTGCTTCAGGCCCTATTCTGGTTCTGGGGCGGCAGACTGAGCCTTTGGTTAATTCTTCCTCCTGATGGGAAATAAGAGTGGCATGTGTTCGTCCAAACACCTACAGCTATTCTCTCATTGGTTCCCCCTCATACCATTCATCCTCCACACTAATTGCAGACTGTGCGAAACAGGAGGTTAAAGGGGCTGACTCTCCTAATGGTGAGATTGTTAGTAAAGTGGCTGGAATGGCGAACCCGAGTACCAGGGGAGGAAAAATGAGGTGCATTTTAGAAACCTTTCCCGATCACACGGTGTACCATCCTCTGGGTTTCCTATGCGTGGTTTAGCTGTAGGAAGATTCCCTTAAACCTGGAGAGTTGGGAGCCATGGAATGGGTAGCGCGAAGTATTGCTTTAAAGGGTCTACATTTGCTCACCCAACATCACCAATCCTGTCAGCCCCAATTGTCCAGCCTTATGTCTCAACCAGCTGTGGGTGTAGATAAGGTCAATTCAGGGTGCATCACAGCCCCTGAAAGAATTTTGTAAGAATTTCTCTCTCGTTCACTCTCTTTGTGTTTTTTTGTTTTTTAAATTTATTTTTATAATGGGGTTTAGCTGATTTTCACTGCAGTGTTTATGCCGCTCTACACACACAAGATTCCATTACGGAGACATATCAATAAATAGGTTTTAAGATTCTTACTAGTCACATATATTCCTCTGCTGTGCATAGGGGGTGTTGAGTCCAGTTCACTGAGCAAAGAGTAGGTCTTGTCTATTACATATTTGGTTTAAGGAATGGTATCTGTGCTAATTTCAAACTCTGGTTTTATGCATCACCCCACCTCACCTTTCCCCTTAAGCAGGCATAAGTGCCTTTTCTAAATGTGGG
>NW_020842693.1:0-1170 GCF_003676395.1 Aethalodelphis obliquidens | reverse complement strand
TTCTTCAGAGTCCCTTGCTTGTTTCTCTGGGCATATGCAGGATGTGTGTGTATTTGTGTGTGTGTGTGTGTGTGTGTGTGTGTGTGTGTGTGTGTGTATCTGTCTGTCTGTCTGTCTAGGCTCAGTTAGGATGAGGCCAGAAGCAGAAAAGAGGGGCTCTTGTCATTGCATTTCCCACTTGGCTATTTCCCCCAGGGTGGGGTTGGGGGAGGTGAGCCTGAGAGCCCCAGGCTGGACAGAGCCTGCTGCAGTCCCAGGCAGCAAGTCTTGAGACCAAAGTACTGCCATGGGTGCCATTAGGAAGGAATGCAGAGGCAGTAGCAGCAGGGGCAACCTCTGGGCTGGAGAGGGCAGAACTCCGCAACTCCAAGTCCAGACAGACGGGCCCTGCAAAGGGAAACCAGACCTCCATGGGGTCTGGGGGGCGGTGCTGGAGAGGTGCTCAGAGGGCAGGGGGACTCTGTATCTGCCACAGAAGTACAGCCTCACCAGGGAGCAGGAATCCCTGAACCAGAAACCCACCCTGGGCTTCCTCAGATCCCCCAGAGAAAGGCCACACCCCTGAAGACTGTTGTCATGGCAGCAGCTGCCAGGGCTGACTGCCTTCCCCTTTTCCTGTATGGCTGCCCTGCCTGCCTTCTGGGACCTTCGGCTCCTGTTCCCTGACATTCCCTTTGTACCAAATGGTTGTCACCGTGGCAGAACCCCCTTCACCTTATGCTCTCTGGAGAGCCCTTTCTCTCAAGGGAATCTCAAATCAGCTATTGTCAGGCAGAGACTTAGAGCCAATACGAAGATATTGCCTTCATTCCTTCTTTCAGGTTCTAGTTCCTCATACCTCCCTTGTCTGACCCCCATGTTTACCAAGTGCTCATCGAGGGTTAATTTGGGAGCTTTCAGAGGCAACTATGTCTTCTATCAGCAGCAGCAGAAGGTAATTCCACCCTGAGAAAGGAAAGGAGGGGAGCTGGCCTGGCGGAGCGTACTCCTGGCTGCCACACCCAAAGGGAAAAGGAATTTTTTCATTTGGAGTCAGAGCTCTTTGCTGAAGATCTCCTCTAGATCTTTCCTGAGCTTGCTGAATTTATCATCCCATTTAGTACTAATGGTGTGATGTAAATTAATATTTTGTAGCTAATGTACTGAATGACAGAATCTGAATACAAAGAA
>NW_020842692.1:0-1170 GCF_003676395.1 Aethalodelphis obliquidens | reverse complement strand
CTAATCAGCGGAGGCACCCTTACTCAGCCAGTGGTAGCCCCGGGCCTCATCACCTGTGGGATACAAGCCATGCTCTCTCCCAGGCTTGATTCGACCGACATCTCTATTTTCTGTCCCTTCTCACACTTGGACCCCTGGCCTTTAGTCATCGCCACCTGCAGTATTTACAGTGACCAGCAGGAGTCAGGCTTGAGTGTCTTTGCACAGGTGCTCCCTCTGCAGTTAATGCACCTCCTCCTCCAACTCTGCATAGCCTCATCTTTCTTGATTGTACTTCAGGTTTATCATGAAGCCGTCGCTTAGACATAACTTTTTGCCTCCATAGGAACCTCTGTTCATAAAGGTTATGGTTCTTTATATCATGTGATTGAAATTTTGAGTTTATACATGTCCCTCCTTAATGAGGCTTTAAGGGCAGGAGTCATTTCTAATCCTTAGCACAGAGCAGATGTGTTTTTTCTTTTTAGCTGCTTTTTAACGGTGATAAAATGTATGGTTTAAATCACTCATTTTACAATAATTTTGCTTTAGGTTTTGACAGAAATAAAGTTTCCAGAAGTTGTGTTCCTGCAATAAGAAATAAAGATGTGACCTTCCAGTTGTGTAAAGCTCTTAGATGCTGTGTAAGTGCGTCAGGTGCGCTAAGGAACCTGGAGCTAAGTGGGCTAGTTGTGAGAGAGAGAGACGTAACTATGTTAACAAAGGTGGTAAGCCTTCATTGTGTCCTGCCAACATTTGAACTAAAGGGGTAAAATTTTAAACTGTTCCTCCCCATTAAAGGGATTGAATAAATCGGCCACTTTGGGGCACCAGTGTCTTGCGAATTGTCCAATTGGAGATGGTGGTTTAGAAAGTGAGTTTCAGTCTTGTTTAAGTCTCTTCCCATCAGACTGGTCTCGTGATTTCCTACACACCATGTTACTTCCTGTCTGCCTTTTCTTGGTGGTGTTCATGCCTGGATCACATGTACCATGGAAGTTTGTCATGCTGGATACTGTCAGAATTAATCTTACTTAAGTTTGTGTTAAGCCACAGACCACATGTTTTGTATATTTTCTGTTTTTTGTGTTTGTCTATATTTTTATGGTTTCTCTTCAAGAAATATTATGGGAAGGGAAATAGCAAGATGTAAAGAGCAAAAAAGTCATCATTCTCTTTAAATTGTTAGAA
>NW_020842691.1:0-1170 GCF_003676395.1 Aethalodelphis obliquidens | reverse complement strand
AGAGAGTGTCAGAGGACGGCTTCGGATTGGGCAGGCTTAGGCTTCTGAACGTGGACTGATGAGGGTCCAGGTTACGGGACGACAGGTGTGTAGGATTAGAGTATGTGTCAGGGGACGGCTAGGATAGGGGCAGTGATTGGGGCAGGGTCTGGCTTAGGAACAGGGACTGTTGAGGGTCCAGGTTAGGGGACAACAGAGCTGTAGGTTTAGAGCACGTGTCTGCAGGTGATGGCTTAGGAACCGGGATCGTTGAGGGTCCAGGTTACGGGACGACAGAGGTGTAGGTTTAGAGTACGTGTCTGTCAGGAGACCGCTTAGGAACGGGGACTGTTGAGGGTGCAGCTTAGGGGAGACCGAGGTGTAGGGTTGCAGTACGAGTCAGTGGATGGCTTAGGGTTGGGCAGGGTCAGGATTAGCCACGGGGACTCTTGAGGGTCCAGGTAAGGGGACGACAGAGGTGTAGAGATAGAGTACGTGTCATGAGACTGCTTAGGATTGGGGAAGTTTTAGGCTTAGGAACGGGGACTGTTGAGGGTACAGATTAGGGGACGACAGAGGTGTACGTTTAGAGTACGTGTCAGGGGACGGCTTAGAATTGGGGCAAGGTTAGGCATAGGAACGTGGAGTGTTGCGTTTCCAGGTTAGGGGACGACGGAGGTGTAGGGTTAGAGTAGGTGCCAGGGGAAGGCTTAGGAACGGGGACTCTTGAGGGTCCAGGTGAGGAGACGACAGAGGTGTAGGGTGAGAGTACGTGTCAGGGGACTGCTTAGGAGTGGGGCAGGGTTAGGCTTAGGAACGGGGACTGTGGAGGGTCCAGGATAGGGCACGACAGAGGTGTAGGGTGAGAGTACGTGTCAGGGGACGGCCTAGGATTGGAGCAGGGTTAGGCTTATGAATGGGGACTGTTGAGGGTCCAAGTTAGGGTCAACAGAGGGGTAGGGTTAGAGTACCTGTTTGTCAGGGGACGGCTTAGGAACGGGGCCTGTTGAGGGTCCAGATTAGGGGACGACAGAGGTGGAGGGTTAGAGTACGTGGATCTCAGGGGACGGCTTAGGAATGGTGACTGTTGACGGTCCAGGTTAGGGGACGACAGAAGTGTAGGTTTAGAGTACGTCTCAAGGGGCGGCTTAGGATTGGGGCAGGGTGAGGATTACGAACGGGGACTGTGGA
>NW_020842690.1:0-1170 GCF_003676395.1 Aethalodelphis obliquidens | reverse complement strand
TTCTTCAGAGTCCCTTGCTTGTTTCTCTGGGCATATGCAGGATGTGTGTGTATTTGTGTGTGTGTGTGTGTGTGTGTGTGTGTGTGTGTGTGTGTGTATCTGTCTGTCTGTCTGTCTAGGCTCAGTTAGGATGAGGCCAGAAGCAGAAAAGAGGGGCTCTTGTCATTGCATTTCCCACTTGGCTATTTCCCCCAGGGTGGGGTTGGGGGAGGTGAGCCTGAGAGCCCCAGGCTGGACAGAGCCTGCTGCAGTCCCAGGCAGCAAGTCTTGAGACCAAAGTACTGCCATGGGTGCCATTAGGAAGGAATGCAGAGGCAGTAGCAGCAGGGGCAACCTCTGGGCTGGAGAGGGCAGAACTCCGCAACTCCAAGTCCAGACAGACGGGCCCTGCAAAGGGAAACCAGACCTCCATGGGGTCTGGGGGGCGGTGCTGGAGAGGTGCTCAGAGGGCAGGGGGACTCTGTATCTGCCACAGAAGTACAGCCTCACCAGGGAGCAGGAATCCCTGAACCAGAAACCCACCCTGGGCTTCCTCAGATCCCCCAGAGAAAGGCCACACCCCTGAAGACTGTTGTCATGGCAGCAGCTGCCAGGGCTGACTGCCTTCCCCTTTTCCTGTATGGCTGCCCTGCCTGCCTTCTGGGACCTTCGGCTCCTGTTCCCTGACATTCCCTTTGTACCAAATGGTTGTCACCGTGGCAGAACCCCCTTCACCTTATGCTCTCTGGAGAGCCCTTTCTCTCAAGGGAATCTCAAATCAGCTATTGTCAGGCAGAGACTTAGAGCCAATACGAAGATATTGCCTTCATTCCTTCTTTCAGGTTCTAGTTCCTCATACCTCCCTTGTCTGACCCCCATGTTTACCAAGTGCTCATCGAGGGTTAATTTGGGAGCTTTCAGAGGCAACTATGTCTTCTATCAGCAGCAGCAGAAGGTAATTCCACCCTGAGAAAGGAAAGGAGGGGAGCTGGCCTGGCGGAGCGTACTCCTGGCTGCCACACCCAAAGGGAAAAGGAATTTTTTCATTTGGAGTCAGAGCTCTTTGCTGAAGATCTCCTCTAGATCTTTCCTGAGCTTGCTGAATTTATCATCCCATTTAGTACTAATGGTGTGATGTAAATTAATATTTTGTAGCTAATGTACTGAATGACAGAATCTGAATACAAAGAA
>NW_020842689.1:0-1170 GCF_003676395.1 Aethalodelphis obliquidens | reverse complement strand
TGCGTTTTCTCCTGAATAAATTCAGGAGAAAACGCATACGCCCTTTTTGGCCAACTTCATCATTGTCGAAGTTCTGCCGCTTTTCATGTGCTTTAAAAGGAGACTCCAATCTACCTGTTGAAACCTGTTTCCTGCAATTCTGCCTTGGTTTCAAATCCCCTGCATTGCCTTACCTCAATATATTTTTCAAGTAACGTTGCCTTTTTGAACTCTGCTGCTTTGTGAATTACAGTGCCCCTGAGCTCCATTTTTCAACTCGCTTTTTTTTTGTGAGCTGGCGGCAAAACCACAGGATTGCTTCAGGCCCTATTCTGGTTCTGGGGCGGCAGACTGAGCCTTTGGTTAATTCTTCCTCCTGATGGGAAATAAGAGTGGCATGTGTTCGTCCAAACACCTACAGCTATTCTCTCATTGGTTCCCCCTCATACCATTCATCCTCCACACTAATTGCAGACTGTGCGAAACAGGAGGTTAAAGGGGCTGACTCTCCTAATGGTGAGATTGTTAGTAAAGTGGCTGGAATGGCGAACCCGAGTACCAGGGGAGGAAAAATGAGGTGCATTTTAGAAACCTTTCCCGATCACACGGTGTACCATCCTCTGGGTTTCCTATGCGTGGTTTAGCTGTAGGAAGATTCCCTTAAACCTGGAGAGTTGGGAGCCATGGAATGGGTAGCGCGAAGTATTGCTTTAAAGGGTCTACATTTGCTCACCCAACATCACCAATCCTGTCAGCCCCAATTGTCCAGCCTTATGTCTCAACCAGCTGTGGGTGTAGATAAGGTCAATTCAGGGTGCATCACAGCCCCTGAAAGAATTTTGTAAGAATTTCTCTCTCGTTCACTCTCTTTGTGTTTTTTTGTTTTTTAAATTTATTTTTATAATGGGGTTTAGCTGATTTTCACTGCAGTGTTTATGCCGCTCTACACACACAAGATTCCATTACGGAGACATATCAATAAATAGGTTTTAAGATTCTTACTAGTCACATATATTCCTCTGCTGTGCATAGGGGGTGTTGAGTCCAGTTCACTGAGCAAAGAGTAGGTCTTGTCTATTACATATTTGGTTTAAGGAATGGTATCTGTGCTAATTTCAAACTCTGGTTTTATGCATCACCCCACCTCACCTTTCCCCTTAAGCAGGCATAAGTGCCTTTTCTAAATGTGGG
>NW_020842688.1:0-1170 GCF_003676395.1 Aethalodelphis obliquidens | reverse complement strand
TGCGTTTTCTCCTGAATAAATTCAGGAGAAAACGCATACGCCCTTTTTGGCCAACTTCATCATTGTCGAAGTTCTGCCGCTTTTCATGTGCTTTAAAAGGAGACTCCAATCTACCTGTTGAAACCTGTTTCCTGCAATTCTGCCTTGGTTTCAAATCCCCTGCATTGCCTTACCTCAATATATTTTTCAAGTAACGTTGCCTTTTTGAACTCTGCTGCTTTGTGAATTACAGTGCCCCTGAGCTCCATTTTTCAACTCGCTTTTTTTTTGTGAGCTGGCGGCAAAACCACAGGATTGCTTCAGGCCCTATTCTGGTTCTGGGGCGGCAGACTGAGCCTTTGGTTAATTCTTCCTCCTGATGGGAAATAAGAGTGGCATGTGTTCGTCCAAACACCTACAGCTATTCTCTCATTGGTTCCCCCTCATACCATTCATCCTCCACACTAATTGCAGACTGTGCGAAACAGGAGGTTAAAGGGGCTGACTCTCCTAATGGTGAGATTGTTAGTAAAGTGGCTGGAATGGCGAACCCGAGTACCAGGGGAGGAAAAATGAGGTGCATTTTAGAAACCTTTCCCGATCACACGGTGTACCATCCTCTGGGTTTCCTATGCGTGGTTTAGCTGTAGGAAGATTCCCTTAAACCTGGAGAGTTGGGAGCCATGGAATGGGTAGCGCGAAGTATTGCTTTAAAGGGTCTACATTTGCTCACCCAACATCACCAATCCTGTCAGCCCCAATTGTCCAGCCTTATGTCTCAACCAGCTGTGGGTGTAGATAAGGTCAATTCAGGGTGCATCACAGCCCCTGAAAGAATTTTGTAAGAATTTCTCTCTCGTTCACTCTCTTTGTGTTTTTTTGTTTTTTAAATTTATTTTTATAATGGGGTTTAGCTGATTTTCACTGCAGTGTTTATGCCGCTCTACACACACAAGATTCCATTACGGAGACATATCAATAAATAGGTTTTAAGATTCTTACTAGTCACATATATTCCTCTGCTGTGCATAGGGGGTGTTGAGTCCAGTTCACTGAGCAAAGAGTAGGTCTTGTCTATTACATATTTGGTTTAAGGAATGGTATCTGTGCTAATTTCAAACTCTGGTTTTATGCATCACCCCACCTCACCTTTCCCCTTAAGCAGGCATAAGTGCCTTTTCTAAATGTGGG
>NW_020842687.1:0-1170 GCF_003676395.1 Aethalodelphis obliquidens | reverse complement strand
TGCGTTTTCTCCTGAATAAATTCAGGAGAAAACGCATACGCCCTTTTTGGCCAACTTCATCATTGTCGAAGTTCTGCCGCTTTTCATGTGCTTTAAAAGGAGACTCCAATCTACCTGTTGAAACCTGTTTCCTGCAATTCTGCCTTGGTTTCAAATCCCCTGCATTGCCTTACCTCAATATATTTTTCAAGTAACGTTGCCTTTTTGAACTCTGCTGCTTTGTGAATTACAGTGCCCCTGAGCTCCATTTTTCAACTCGCTTTTTTTTTGTGAGCTGGCGGCAAAACCACAGGATTGCTTCAGGCCCTATTCTGGTTCTGGGGCGGCAGACTGAGCCTTTGGTTAATTCTTCCTCCTGATGGGAAATAAGAGTGGCATGTGTTCGTCCAAACACCTACAGCTATTCTCTCATTGGTTCCCCCTCATACCATTCATCCTCCACACTAATTGCAGACTGTGCGAAACAGGAGGTTAAAGGGGCTGACTCTCCTAATGGTGAGATTGTTAGTAAAGTGGCTGGAATGGCGAACCCGAGTACCAGGGGAGGAAAAATGAGGTGCATTTTAGAAACCTTTCCCGATCACACGGTGTACCATCCTCTGGGTTTCCTATGCGTGGTTTAGCTGTAGGAAGATTCCCTTAAACCTGGAGAGTTGGGAGCCATGGAATGGGTAGCGCGAAGTATTGCTTTAAAGGGTCTACATTTGCTCACCCAACATCACCAATCCTGTCAGCCCCAATTGTCCAGCCTTATGTCTCAACCAGCTGTGGGTGTAGATAAGGTCAATTCAGGGTGCATCACAGCCCCTGAAAGAATTTTGTAAGAATTTCTCTCTCGTTCACTCTCTTTGTGTTTTTTTGTTTTTTAAATTTATTTTTATAATGGGGTTTAGCTGATTTTCACTGCAGTGTTTATGCCGCTCTACACACACAAGATTCCATTACGGAGACATATCAATAAATAGGTTTTAAGATTCTTACTAGTCACATATATTCCTCTGCTGTGCATAGGGGGTGTTGAGTCCAGTTCACTGAGCAAAGAGTAGGTCTTGTCTATTACATATTTGGTTTAAGGAATGGTATCTGTGCTAATTTCAAACTCTGGTTTTATGCATCACCCCACCTCACCTTTCCCCTTAAGCAGGCATAAGTGCCTTTTCTAAATGTGGG
>NW_020842686.1:815-1171 GCF_003676395.1 Aethalodelphis obliquidens | reverse complement strand
TAACCCTAGCCCGAACCCTAACCCTAACACTTCCCTGAAACCTGACCCTCACCCGTCCCCTAATCCTAAGCCGTACGCTAACACTAACCCGCGCCCTCACACGCACGCTCCCCCTAAAGCGTTGCCGTACCCTCACCTGGGCCCTAAACCGTCCCCGTCCCCTAACCCTAACCCTATCCCGAAACCTAACCCTCACCCTTCCCCGAAGCCTGACACTCACCCGTCCCCTAATCCTAAGCCGTACGCTAACACTAACACGCGCCCTTACACGCACGCTCCCCCTAAAGCGTTGCCGTACTCTCACCTGGGCCCTAAACCGTCCCTGTCCCCTAACCCTAACCCTAGCCCGAACCCTT
>NW_020842686.1:456-715 GCF_003676395.1 Aethalodelphis obliquidens | reverse complement strand
TAAACCGTCCCCGTCCCCTAACCCTAACCCTAGCCCGAACCCTAAACCTAACCCTTCCCCGAAGCCTGACCCTCACTCGTCCCCTAATCCTAAGCCGTACGCTAACTCTAAACCACGCCCTCACACGCACGCTCCCCCTAAAGCGTTGCCGTACTCTCACCTCGGCCCTAAACCGTCCCCGTCCCCTAACCCTAACCCTAGCCCCTACCCTAACCCTAACCCTTCCTCGAAGCCTGACCCTCACCCGTCCCCTAATTCT
>NW_020842686.1:0-356 GCF_003676395.1 Aethalodelphis obliquidens | reverse complement strand
TAACCCTAGCCCGAACCCTAACCCTAACACTTCCCTGAAACCTGACCCTCACCCGTCCCCTAATCCTAAGCCGTACGCTAACACTAACCCGCGCCCTCACACGCACGCTCCCCCTAAAGCGTTGCCGTACCCTCACCTGGGCCCTAAACCGTCCCCGTCCCCTAACCCTAACCCTATCCCGAAACCTAACCCTCACCCTTCCCCGAAGCCTGACACTCACCCGTCCCCTAATCCTAAGCCGTACGCTAACACTAACACGCGCCCTTACACGCACGCTCCCCCTAAAGCGTTGCCGTACTCTCACCTGGGCCCTAAACCGTCCCTGTCCCCTAACCCTAACCCTAGCCCGAACCCTT
>NW_020842685.1:0-1174 GCF_003676395.1 Aethalodelphis obliquidens | reverse complement strand
GATTGAACAGATATAAAGAATGCTGTAAAAAAGGACCTGTCTTTTTTATTGACTCCATCCCATAAACTTCCACAGCCACACTGCATGAGAAACATGAGACATCCATTAAGATCATGTTCCCCTTAGTTCCCAAAATCTAGCTAGAACTAGATTTTGCAGAAATTGAAGACACATCTTGTGGCCTGACTGCTGAAAATGAGTGTCTCAGGAGTCAGAGAGGCATTGCTGCTCAACGAAGTCAAGAATGCCCTTTGCTAATTGTTTCTCCTCCATTTCTGAGGGAATTTAAATTCATGATCGGCACCATATATTATACTTCAGTACTATTCATCATCCATCTTGTACATATTTGCAGGAAAGAATGTTGCCCAAGTCATTATATCTCGCCATGATTCACAGTCATATGACCTTAGGTGGCAGCTCAGCAGGAGCTTACCGGTGCCTTAAATCATCCCTGTTGTGGACATACAACAGCGTGACCTCGGACTTTCCAAGCTGTCTCTTCATGAAATGAAAATGGAACTGAGAGTTTAGGGGAACGTTTTGAAAGTGTCTGGCTCTTGTAGTCATCTAATGAGGTCCTCATTTCTAGCTGCTAAACATGCCCTTTAATTGGTGGTCACTCGAAAATCAATGATAATATCACTGTCCAACTCTTTGGAGCTATTTTTCTCTCAGCTTTCTATCCTGCAAGTGCACGATAAAAGAAACCACCCATTCAGCCATTATCTTGTGTCACTTACTATTCAGAGATCAGTCTTCCTTTATGTGCTCCTTCAGGAAAGACCTGGGTTGTATTTTTCACTTGCCTTTCAGGCAGAGAGTAGAGTCCTTGGCACAGATTAAGTCCTCAGAAATGTTAGATGGGTGGATGGGTGGGCAGTGGATTGCAGCACATGAGCAACTACAGTAACATTGTGATTTTTTACTGTACATGACAAGGAAATGACCTCAGTTGGGGAAATAAATGCCTAGCACATATGCCACCACTTTCCCCTTCCATCTTCATTACAGTCCTTACTAATCTATTATGACATTTTTACCCATTGGGTCTAGACATGACCTCAGGATGCTTGTAGAATATAAACAGTCCTGTGCAATGTAAACCTTGTATAATGTAAACAATGCTTTACTGTTTGATTTGAGTTGGGACACGAGAAGAATCCTATTTTCC
>NW_020842684.1:0-1174 GCF_003676395.1 Aethalodelphis obliquidens | reverse complement strand
GTCCTGTGCACCTCACTCCTTTTCTAGCAGAGGCCAAGCGATGCAGACATTAACTATGCACCTAAATGAGACTCCTAATGAGACAGAGCAGGACCCTATGATCCTTTCCCCTAACCATGTCCTCTGCCTGCTTTTTGTCTGTGGAAAAACTTTAGCCAAAAATTAAGTTTAATCAGAGAAGTGAGAAAATGCAGAAGCAAAAAATAAAAGCAGTCAAACAGGACAAAACAATAATAATTTATCAGTAAGCGAAGTTAAGGACCTTTAGTTCCTCCTCAGTGGCTATAGATAATATTCTGAGCCATATCCTGTGAGCTGTGTGAAACCCCACTAGGTGAAGAAGTTAAGTACCTGATGACCAGACTGTAGGCATGACATAAGCTGCCACAATTCACAATTCTGAGAACTGGCCTCAAAGAAATGAGAACGAACCGACCCTGGAACTGAAGACTAACTGTACTTAAAACAATCAAGATACACTGGTCAGACCACCGATGACCAATTTCAAGATGACGGTCAGAGCTGACTGTGCTGTTTCTGCATGTAGCCCCCCTCCCTCCGTCTATAAAAGCTCTTGCCCCCTGATTGGGTGAGTGCGGGGAGTTGGCCTTCGGACAGGCGTCCTCCCTCCCACACCCCCTGGTCGCTGGCACCCAAAACAAAGTAAACTTTCCTTTCCACCAACCTTGCCTCTTTACTTGCTTTTGAGCGGCGAGCAGCTAGACCCCACCTCCGGTTACACTAACAGGAAAGGCAGAGAGAAAAAATCATTTAAAAACATGATGTAGAGAACAAATGTATGGACACCGAGGGGGGAATGTGGCGAGGGGAGGGTGGTGGTGGGATGAATTGGGAGATTGGGATTGACGTATATACACTACTATGTATAAAATGGATAACTAATGAGAACCTGCTGTATAAAATAATAAATTAAATAAATTTTAAAAAATTAAAAAAAAACCGTAAGTGGCATTTTATGCACCAGTTCAAATAAGGGGGAACCTAATCATTGTGAATGATAAACAAGTTTGTGAAAAACCCACTGCTTATTAGAACAGCACACTCCATGTAAAAAGAAATTTTCTAATGGTAAATATAGCAGAAGGCTACAATTAAAACCTTTCAATGATTGCAATCCATAGAAAAGCCATTTAGTGATAAATTGGAGAGCAAG
>NW_020842683.1:0-1174 GCF_003676395.1 Aethalodelphis obliquidens | reverse complement strand
GTTGATTGTCCCCAGGACCCCTGCCTCCCTGCTCGTCCACCTGAGCACCAGCATTGGAAGTGTTATAGATTCTAATGACCTTTAAGGGTCCAGGAAAGAGATGTGCAGAGACGCTGTGGGGGCCGGTTTCACCCCGCCCCACATTTGTTCGGCCACCTTAGGCTGACCGTTTCTGCCAGCCTAGATGCTCTGACCAGTAGTCTGCGCTTTCTTCAATTAGGCCCCTGAATTAACGTACAAACAGCACCAGGTGTCAGAGCCCTGCCCGCTCAACTCCCAGACAGTCCAGGGTCAGTGGTGATCAAGGACCATGATGGCTACTGAGTCAACAGCCTTTTGAAGTAAACAGGAGTCCAGCCGGTCTTATTGGCCACCATCATCACGGTGTCTGTAGGCTTTTCTATGGTGACAGTGTGGTATACTGTTCCCCCGCCAAGATTATTAGCTCCCCTCTGGGTGCAGTAAGTCCTGCAAGCAGTAGTCTACTCTTTTGGGACACACTCTTGTTGTTTTATGAGAGAAACTCCAGGTCAAGTGATGTTCACACGAGTCGTCATGGTGCCCTGTTGCCCCCGGTTATCTCTCTGGATGTTGGAGTTGGAGGGCCTCCTCACTCAAGGTCGGTGTGCCCACGGAGCGAACCCTGCAACTTCAGGGCATGGTTGGTGGTTAGGATCACCACGTGGGGTCCTTTTCCCTTAGGAGGGAGGTGGCCTTTTGGGCTGCTGATTTCCAGGTTTTTAGATACCGCCAGTATCTTGGCCAGATGTGGCAGTGGGCCAAGCCCCTTGGTGACCGTAGTTTATCCTACCTGGATGGCATTCTTGCATTGTTCCATTTCAAGTGGTCCCAGTTTTTGCACTAATTCTCCAATGGCGATTCACCTTTCACCGGGAATGTAAAGGTCAAAGGGTTTAGCTAAATTAGGGAGTTCCAGGGCAAGGGTCTGAATTGACTGCTCTTTCCATTCTTGAAAGGCCACTTCTGGATTCTATTCAAAAGGATCATCATCTTTTCCTTTCAGTGTTTCATATAGAGGCCCAGCTAGTAGACTGTAGTTAGGGATCCAGAAGCAGCAAACCCTGGCCTCCCCAGGAACCCCTAAGCTGTCTTCTAGTTTTAGAAAGGGGTAAGGCTGAAAATGGTTTCTTCCCTTTCCTGGGATGGGCTTCTC
>NW_020842682.1:0-1174 GCF_003676395.1 Aethalodelphis obliquidens | reverse complement strand
GATCATTTGTTAGTTTTATAATTACATAATAAAGGCATTACATCATAGAATCTTTTGTTATCCATTGCAGTTTTAAAACTATTCCTTTCCTTGTCCTCAGCAGATATGTCATAGATTATTAGTACACAAGCAAAGACTTTCAACGTAACAGTACTTTATAGTGAGAAGAACTATACTGAGCTATCTCTATCCTAAGACAATGCACTAGGAAAGCACTAGGAATTCTTAAGCACTAGGAATACAGAGACGATCAAGGGGCAAGTTCCCTGCCTTCGAGTATACATGATCATTATAGCAAATGCTTAAATAGCACTTAGTATGTAACTCACCACAGCAGTCTTATTATCCTCCTTTTAATAGGTGACCAGAGGAAGCCACAGGGAAGTCATAGGGTAAAGCCAGAATTTGAACCTAGGTAGACTAGTACACTCTCCATGGCTTTAACTACTACATTAAAATATATATATATATATATAAATATATATATAAAAAACTCCAAGTATTCCAAAGTTACAAAACACTTATCTACCAAAACTCAAAAAGGAGCACACACACTTGCATAGAAAATAAACATGTAAAAGTTCATAAATAAAGCACAATATAACCTGCTCCACATAATATCCTGGGCCTCTCCCATCCTTAGGTAGCTGCAAATTACAACAAAATACTACTTTTCACCTTTGGAAGCCACACCATCTCTCATACCAATCAACCAATTACTTCCTTAGACAGAATAGGAAATTAACCTGAATATCATAAAAAATATATATATATATATAGCATTACTGATGTAGAATCTTTGTTTAAAGACAATAATTTCAATAGCAGAGGGAACGTTACCACTGCAGGCTTCAGATAACATCTATATTTCTTAGATTTCATGCTAAATCATATAATGCCATATTGTGTCTGAAGCTATTTTTTCAATAGTCCATTTTCTTAAATGGACTAGAAATGCCGTAAATACTGAGGAACATTTTGGCTCCCAAATCCTAAAGCCATTCTGATTATGCCTGGGTGATCATGGGGACGTCATCGGAACTACCAGAGGATTGGCTGAAATACCAGTGTTCTGGCCAGCTTACAAATCAGAAATTATACAGAATCCAATTTTATTTTTTTGTTAAGTAATTCCTATGAGGCTTTTGGGATGTCAATGTAAAGTCCTTTCATG
>NW_020842681.1:0-1175 GCF_003676395.1 Aethalodelphis obliquidens | reverse complement strand
ACTCAGTAAATATTGTTTGAATGAATGCATGCATGAATGAGGGAGTATGCAATAGGTAGCTTAATGTACCGCCCAACGTGAGAAAACCAAAAACATAAACACAAAAGCAAGCCAAAAAGTGGACCAGGACTTTCTGTAAAATATCCTGCTTTTTGTTGGATGATGCTATGAAAATCAAGATACTCCTGAAAGGTCTTAATAGCTGACCAAGAATAGTAAACAATTGAAATTCTCTCAGGCTTCTCCAACCCTATCACTGGACACATTTATACCTCTCAGGAATGTCATTAAAAGAAGAGATTAATAAAGCTTTTATAGATGAGTTGATAAATCTCTAAATATTTAAGTCTTCATTGCCTCCTAGGTTTTCTCTATTTTGGGTTTCCAAAAGATTTCAATAAACCACAGGATAATTAAAAATTAGACATTATCTTTCTTACCTTCACGTTTTTAGATGGTAAACACCTTTTCATTGTCTCCATAGTACTGCCCAATTTCCACCAGTACAGTACTTAAGTGAATTTTGCTCTGGATGGTGGGATATATAAGATGTAAACGAATTGTTTGTATATGTTTTAGAATTCTTCAAAAGGGCCTGACCATGGAAATGCATTGAATATTACTTAAATAACTAAAGTAACTTCCTCAGAATTATTATTCTATTCTGATTAGGATACTATCTGCTCTGGTTTGTTAAAATTTCCCTTTAGAGTGGTTTTAATTTTGTTTCTGATAGGGTCCTAGGATTTACTGCCACACCCATCCTGCATCTGTTTTTCTTTGAATTACTCTCCTTGCAGTTTCTGATTCATACAGGGCCTTACAGGTTAGTGACAACCTGGCCATCACAACTCTGGGAAGGACAGGCCTACTTTTCAGAGGTGTTGATGTTTTCTGTACCTGAAGGTTTTCAAGAGATATCAATCTTCCTCACCACCTCCCTTGGC
The DNA here is from genome assembly GCF_003676395.1 of Aethalodelphis obliquidens. Classification (NCBI taxonomy): domain Eukaryota; kingdom Metazoa; phylum Chordata; class Mammalia; order Artiodactyla; family Delphinidae; genus Aethalodelphis; species Aethalodelphis obliquidens. The sequence goes on along the minus strand of NW_020842681.1, from coordinate 228 downwards.
CCTCTTAATGGACTAAGCAGTTCCTCATGAAATTTCTGTAGGATATCTGTACCAACTTCTCAATATTGTTCCATCCTGAGTCTAAATTCCTGGCCTCAAGGTAATGTTAGATTTCTAGCTCCAGCCCCTATTTACATAAGGCCTATAGTAAGGAATGGAACCCACAGACATCAGTCCGCTCTTCTTTCTCTGGATTTAATTTCTCTGTTACTTTCTGAAACATGCAGG
>NW_020842680.1:0-1175 GCF_003676395.1 Aethalodelphis obliquidens | reverse complement strand
TGATTTTCTTCATCCATGTAATTCTGAAATTTGACAGTATAGTTTTCATATTCTAATGAGCTGAGTATTACCTTTGCAAGGATAGAAAAATAAAATACATAATATTCTTGTGTGGTTTGCCCCTGGGGTGGATTACCATAATGGGGGGATATTTGAGCCTTTCCCCAAGTCATTAAAAAACCTCCACCGAGCAGCCCCTTGTCCTCTCCAGGGAGTGGGGGGGAAAGGATCTTTAATCATAATAATCCTGGGGGGAGAAATCTCAGAAATAAGACATCTGCTTCTGTGCCTTGTTGTTTTGCAGAATAGCAATGATTGCTTTAGCAGCTTCTATTGCCCTGTGTGTACAATAAGTAAGTGTACATAAAATTGAATGAATGCATAAAAGAAGGATAAACCCACCCAGCTTAACAAATCCACTCTCTCACCTGCTGTGCCCTGAAACATGAAAGAAAGAATCACGGGATCATAAGGATTAATAAAATAACAGTCTCTCTTAACAATATTGACAGGAGGTATAAGGATAATTTGTCTGATGTGGGACCAACAGCTTAACTGCTTAATTCTTTTTTTTTTAAGGGCAATTCATTCATTTATTGTTTAAAGATTGCAAGACAACATTTTAATTTCTGTAGCACAATTTAAATGTTTTACTTCTTTGATAAAGCAGAGTATAATAGAAAAAACAATTAGTTTCCAGTAATATCTATATCTCTATTCAGAATTAAGTCTTCCACAGACATGTAACCTGGAAACAAAAGCCTGTTACAATAAGCAAAGCTTCAACACAGCTGCTACTTTTCGGGCCAGGGAAAGGTTCATCCCTATAGGAGGAGGATGTGCTATGTAAAATGGCTGCAAGGTCACAGCCTTGAGGGCGCTGGAAGTCTATTATCCTATCCCACATTAAGTAGTTTGGTGAACTTCAAACGTCCGTTCATCTGCAACCAAGCTGGCAAACTTTAACTGATATTTCAAGCAGGTAAAAAATAAAAGAAATCCTTACACTGATGTTCCTTGATTTACACTGTTAAATGGTTCATTAACATGTAATTCTGGCTAAGAATTACATTTGAGACTCCTTGCTCAGATTTTGGTTAACAGTACAAATCTTTCAGAAATTCAAGTTCTTATTAATCAATAATTTGTCAGCTAGGATACATTCAGGCATCAGC
>NW_020842679.1:0-1176 GCF_003676395.1 Aethalodelphis obliquidens | reverse complement strand
ACAGCCAAAAATAATACAATACAATACAATAAAAATAAAGAAAAAAATTTTTTAAGTAAAATAAAATGGGACACTCTCACTAACACACTTGTCACATATACTTACTGAGAACTCATTCCTCCCCACTGATTTGAGATACTGTCTTTAACATATACTAAATTTCCATATACAATAGGCTTAATTATTGATTTGCTATTCCATTGAATTGACCTATCTGCTTAGTCTTAACTTGTACTTAAGAAGGTTCTTGGCCTTCCCTGGTGGCACAGTGGTTGAGAGTCCACCTGCCGATGCAGGGACATGGGTTCGTGCCCCGGTCCGGGAAGATCCCACATGCTGCAGAGCAGCTGGGCCCGTGAGCCATGGCCGCTGAGCCTGCGCGTCCGGAGCCTGTGCCCCGCAACGGGAGAGGCCACAACGGTGAGAGGCCCGCGTACAGCAAAAAAAAAAACAAAAAAAAACTATAACTAACACTGTATGTATACATTTTGTAATTTAATATATCCAAGAGAGATCCACAAGTTCAGCTACTTGAGTTAATTTTGCTCCTGCTAATGATTGGTTTTAAAGGGAGTTTAGAGTAGCTATTGCATAACCAGCTTGGTATTTTTTCTTTTCAATATTTAAAGTAAGATTATTTTAAAAACATGTCAATTCATAATTTTGTATGAGAGTGTCCAAAAGATCTGTTCCGGACATGAAGGCATTTTGAACAACAGAAGTACAATCATGAGATCCTTTAATTGAGAAGTGTAACAAAGTTGAATAATATGCGGAGAAATTAATATTTTATGATTAGTCAACTAACTGGTAGACAAAGTTTGAGTGTTTTAGATTGGAGAACAATTTGTACTGTATGTAGTACCATCAGATTTAAATGGAGATTCCGGAGCAAGATCTGAAGATGCTTCAACAAATTTAGCCAAGGCTGTAATTACTTTGAGACAAGAAGTGTAAGTTTTGTTGAACTTTAAGGGGTAGGCCATGATAGGCAATGGGTCTTTGTTGTTTGCCATGTTGTTTAGTAATATCCTTAGGCATGGCTTTCCTTTTACATTCATACACAAAGCAAGGTTTATTACAATCAGTGGTGAACTTAGGATCAGCTGTCTTATGGAGGTGTATGATGCATAAGCTGTCTTATGGAGGTGTATGTCACCTGCAATATATTCCCTT
>NW_020842678.1:0-1176 GCF_003676395.1 Aethalodelphis obliquidens | reverse complement strand
CTAGGAAGCAGGGCTGCAGACACAGAGCACAGCCCTGAAGAGCCACACGTGCCTGGGGCCAGAGCAGGGAGGGGGCGTGGAGCCCTGGGCTGCAGGGGAGCGAGGCCAGCAACCCAAGCCTTGGTGAGTGGGGTCTGAGAGGACCAGGGCAGGCAGTGGAATGGAGCCACGGAGGGAAGACTGGCCTCGGGGACCCACAGAGCAGCGGGAGCAGCCCAGCGGGCACGGGGAAGGCGGGCTGCCCAGGGCTCACGTGCTGCCCAGGGCAGGGACTAGGGAGCCCAGGCAGGGGCGTGTCCACACCAACAGGGCTGGAAACACAGGGGCGGCAGAGCTCGGTGGGGCTGCTTGGCCTTCGAGGACCGTGATGGGCTGGGGGACGGGACCCTCAGGGCTTCGCTCAGCCAGATGTGCTGCAGGCACAGGGCTGGGCTGGGGCTGAGGACGAGGCCAGGATGGACAGGTGGGGCTGAGCGAGGACAGAGGGAGGACGCTGGCTAGCACAGGGGAAGGAAAGCCCCCCCCCCATGGCGGGGGGCTGAGGGTCCGGTCCAGGACAGTGGGGCCGGCTTGAGTCCCAGGGCAGTGGCAGGCGGGGTGGCGGTGGGCTCTGGGCTGGGGCCGGGACCCAGGACAGCGGGAGCGCCGGAGCACAGCAGGCAGGGCTGGCCTGGGCTCCTGTGTGCCCTGAGCTGGCCACACAGGGGAGGGGCTGAGCACGCAGCTGCACAGGCTACACAAGGGGCGGGGGGAGCCAGGGCCTGAGGGCCGGGAGCAGGGGCTGGGGGCCGGGAGCGGGGAGGCAGAGGGCAGGTGACCCGGCAACTGGAGGGAGAAACGACCAGAGCAGGATGCCGGGGTGGTGGGAGAAAGAGGGTGAAGCTTGGAAGGCCAGGAGCTCCTCTGGGAGGGGCCCACGGTGCGACAGGGGCTCTGCCAGGGGAGAGGGGTCGGACACAGTGTGGGCAACTAGCGACTCCAGGGAACAGAGCTCAGCCCTGGGAACGAAAGGAGGCAGGAGGGAAGCTGCACTAGGGTGAGGGCTCGGGAATGGGCCAGAGGGGCAGGGGTGCTGAGGGCCAGAGCTCCAGGGACAAGTGGCAGGGAGGCAGCAGGTGAGCAGGGGGCTGGGAGGGCTGGGGGCTCCCTGGGAACGTTGGGGGAGCAGGTAGAGCT
>NW_020842677.1:0-1176 GCF_003676395.1 Aethalodelphis obliquidens | reverse complement strand
CTAGGAAGCAGGGCTGCAGACACAGAGCACAGCCCTGAAGAGCCACATGTGCCTGGGGCCAGAGCAGGGAGGGGGCGTGGAGCCCTGGGCTGCAGGGGAGCGAGGCCAGCAACCCAAGCCTTGGTGAGTGGGGTCTGAGAGGACCAGGGCAGGCAGTGGAATGGAGCCACGGAGGGAAGACTGGCCTCGGGGACCCACAGAGCAGCGGGAGCAGCCCAGCGGGCACGGGGAAGGCGGGCTGCCCAGGGCTCACGTGCTGCCCAGGGCAGGGACTAGGGAGCCCAGGCAGGGGCGTGTCCACACCAACAGGGCTGGAAACACAGGGGCGGCAGAGCTCGGTGGGGCTGCTTGGCCTTCGAGGACCGTGATGGGCTGGGGGACGGGACCCTCAGGGCTTCGCTCAGCCAGATGTGCTGCAGGCACAGGGCTGGGCTGGGGCTGAGGACGAGGCCAGGATGGACAGGTGGGTCTGAGCGAGGACAGAGGGAGGACGCTGGCTAGCACAGGGGAAGGAAAGCCCCCCCCCCATGGCGGGGGGCTGAGGGTCCGGTCCAGGACAGTGGGGCCGGCTTGAGTCCCAGGGCAGTGGCAGGCGGGGTGGCGGTGGGCTCTGGGCTGGGGCCGGGACCCAGGACAGCGGGAGCGCCGGAGCACAGCAGGCAGGGCTGGCCTGGGCTCCTGTGTGCCCTGAGCTGGCCACACAGGGGAGGGGCTGAGCACGCAGCTGCACAGGCTACACAAGGGGCGGGGGGAGCCAGGGCCTGAGGGCCGGGAGCAGGGGCTGGGGGCCGGGAGCGGGGAGGCAGAGGGCAGGTGACCCGGCAACTGGAGGGAGAAACGACCAGAGCAGGATGCCGGGGTGGTGGGAGAAAGAGGGTGAAGCTCGGAAGGCCAGGAGCTCCTCTGGGAGGGGCCCACGGTGCGACAGGGGCTCTGCCAGGGGAGAGGGGTCGGACACAGTGTGGGCAACTAGCGACTCCAGGGAACAGAGCTCAGCCCTGGGAACGAAAGGAGGCAGGAGGGAAGCTGCACTAGGGTGAGGGCTTGGGAATGGGCCAGAGGGGCAGGGGTGCTGAGGGCCAGAGCTCCAGGGACAAGTGGCAGGGAGGCAGCTGGTGAGCAGGGGGCTGGGAGGGCTGGGGGCTCCCTGGGAACGTTGGGGGAGCAGGTAGAGCT
>NW_020842676.1:593-1176 GCF_003676395.1 Aethalodelphis obliquidens | reverse complement strand
GTCTCACTTCCCCCCGGTCAAAAGGGCCATCTGAAAGAAGTGTAAATCCAGAAAGGCAGGACAAGCCATGGAGAACTGGAGCCTTGTTATGCTGATGGGCGGGATGTAAACTGCCAACAGACACTCAGGAGAAGTGTATGGTGTTTCCTGAAACATCTAAAAAACAAAGCAACAGAGCCTAGGGCACTTCCACTTATGTTCCTATAGCTTAGGGAAATTAAAATCAAAAAGACACAGCCACCCCACAGTTTGGGACGCCTCTGTTTACAAGAACCTCATTTACCGGAGAAGTTCAATATCACAGAAAGTGAAAAATGGATAAAGAACTTTTGGTACTTACGTACAATGCAGTATCACACAGCAATGAAATCTATGTCATTAGGCCTTTAGCAGCACAATGAGTGGATTCAGGTATGATGATTCTAACTGAAATAAGTCACACAGAAAAAGAAACATCATAAGATATCAGTAATACACGGAATGTAAACTTGGCGACACAGGAACTGAATTACAGAACCGAAGAGGGTCTCAAATTTCAAAACCAACTTATGCTTGCTTAAGGGTAAAGGTGAGTTGGGGTGCT
>NW_020842676.1:0-583 GCF_003676395.1 Aethalodelphis obliquidens | reverse complement strand
GTCTCACTTCCCCCCGGTCAAAAGGGCCATCTGAAAGAAGTGTAAATCCAGAAAGGCAGGACAAGCCATGGAGAACTGGAGCCTTGTTATGCTGATGGGCGGGATGTAAACTGCCAACAGACACTCAGGAGAAGTGTATGGTGTTTCCTGAAACATCTAAAAAACAAAGCAACAGAGCCTAGGGCACTTCCACTTATGTTCCTATAGCTTAGGGAAATTAAAATCAAAAAGACACAGCCACCCCACAGTTTGGGACGCCTCTGTTTACAAGAACCTCATTTACCGGAGAAGTTCAATATCACAGAAAGTGAAAAATGGATAAAGAACTTTTGGTACTTACGTACAATGCAGTATCACACAGCAATGAAATCTATGTCATTAGGCCTTTAGCAGCACAATGAGTGGATTCAGGTATGATGATTCTAACTGAAATAAGTCACACAGAAAAAGAAACATCATAAGATATCAGTAATACACGGAATGTAAACTTGGCGACACAGGAACTGAATTACAGAACCGAAGAGGGTCTCAAATTTCAAAACCAACTTATGCTTGCTTAAGGGTAAAGGTGAGTTGGGGTGCT
>NW_020842675.1:0-1176 GCF_003676395.1 Aethalodelphis obliquidens | reverse complement strand
CAGTCACCTACTTTAGAGTTTACTGGGCTCCCACAATCCCCTAAGGCAGAATTTTATGGCCCCCCTACAATCAATTCTAAGGTAGAAATTTGGGACCCCACAGTGAACTAAAATCGATTTTCTGGTGTACCCACAATCACCTAAGCTAGAGTTTCCTGCCCCCTACCCCCGCCAAGGAAGAATTCCTGGGACACAGCATCACTTAAGTTAGATTTTATCTGGACCCTAAAAATCACCTAAGGTGGAGTTTCCTTGGTCCCCACCATCAATTATGGTATAGTTTTCTTGGACTACACTCACCTAAGGTACTATACCCTGGAGCTCCACACTCACCTAAAGCCGTCTTTCCTGGGCCCACAGTCACCTAACTAATAGTTTAGGGCCCCACAATTACCTAAGGGATAGACTTCTGGGCCCACAATCACTTACGACAGAAGTTCCTGGGCCATCAAATACACTTAAGGTAGGGCTTCCCTGGTGGCACAGTGGTTGAGAGTCCTCCTGCTGATGCAGGGGATGCTAGTTCTTGCCTCGGTATGGGAGGATCCCATATGCCGCGGAGCGGCTGGGCTCGTGAGCCATGGCCACTGAGCCTGCGCGTCTGGAGCCTGTGCTCCGCATCGGGAGAAGCCACAGCAGTGAGAGGTCTGTGTAACGCAAAAAAAAAAAAAAAAAAAATCACTTAAGGTATGCTTTCATGGGCCCCCACAATCACATAAGCTACTACCTTTGCATCCACAATCACCAAAGCTAGACTTTCCTGAGAGCAACAGCACCGAACATAGAGACTCCTAGGCCCCCCTAATTACCTAAGCTAGAGATTTCTGGTCCTTCACAATCACCTTAAATAGATTTTCCTGGGCCCAAATCAACTAAGGTAGATATCCTTTCCCCACAATCACTTAAGGTAGACCTTCCAGGCAGTTCACCCACAATCACCTAAGCTAGAATTTCCAGGGTCCCAGAATCACCTGTGCTAGGGTTTGAGCCTGCACAACTAAGGTAGAATTCCTGACCCCCCATAATCACCCAACTTAGGGTAACCTGAGCCCCCAAGATCCACATAAGCTAGGTTTCTGGGCCTCTTCACTCGCCTAAGGTTAGACTTCCTAGGGTACAAAATCACCTGTATACTTCCACGGCCCCCACGGGGAACTAAGGTAGAATGTCCTGCTC
>NW_020842674.1:0-1177 GCF_003676395.1 Aethalodelphis obliquidens | reverse complement strand
AGACAAGCAAGGGGGAAAGGCTGGATTTCCCCAAGTGATGTTGCTCTAGGATCGGAGATGGAAGAATGATCTCAGTTTTACCTTCACACAGGTCAGAAGGTGAGATACAGAGAGGGCTGCAGACGTGTGTGTGTATACGTGGGGTAGTGCACACAGATATATTTCCAAGGTCTTTTAGCTTATAGGGTCTAGAGCCAATGCTCCCAGTAGACAGGACACCAGCATTAGCATCCTAATACCCAATCTTCTGATTCCTATTACTATTCTCCAGAAAAGGATCCACGACTCATGTGAGGCCTGGCTAATTCCAGGGCCACAGAAGAGAATACACATGATTATCCTGCAGATTCTTGTAGCACCAGAAAGTGAGGAAGTGTTCACACAAATGGATGGTGCTTGTAAAGAGGGTACAAGAGACAATCTGCAAGAGCTCCTCATGGGTGACAAGTGGTCCCAATTACAGAAGCAAAGAAAATGCCTTACTATATAACCTTAACACAAGGTATGAAACAAATACCTTGACTCGTACTTATATAAAGAGATGGAATAAATATATCTAATGGGGAAGGTAGGATAAATGTCCCTTAAGGAATAACTTCAGGTACCTCATCATGGTCATCCTCCCTTCAAGAAGGTGAACTTAACCCTCCATCCCTGAAAGTGGCCTGCAGTATGGACATGGCAGAACTTATGGGTGCCCTTGTGTTACATGATGAATTTTTAGATATAATACCCCAAACATCATTTGTAATATAAATTTGTAATTTTTCTGTATTCATTAAAATTTCTGTCCTGAAACCAACAACAGCAAGAGTAACAATAACTTCACTGAGAAGGGAATTAGGCACAGACTTGGAGAATGTGCTTCCTAGTATCATATTCATAAGGACTTGTATCATGAATATACAGCAAATTAACAGCTCAACGACAGCAATAAATAATGAAAATAATGTGCACTGTGCCAGTGATCTGAAGATACCTACACATAGGAGAGATAAAGGTTTTGAAAGGATTCTTCATTAAGGAAACATAAAATAACACGACGATGAAATACTGCTACTGACTTATTACAACAGTTAAAGGCAAACTAATAAGAAATTCAAATACTGGCGATGATGTAGAGCAAAAGGCCCTCATCCGCTTGCTGGAAGGATGCCAGTGGCCGCCAATTGGAATA
>NW_020842673.1:583-1179 GCF_003676395.1 Aethalodelphis obliquidens | reverse complement strand
TGAAAGCATAGGAAAAGAGGCAGAACGTCCACAATGAGGCACTTGGCTAAAAAGGGCGTATGCGTTTTTTCCTGAATATATTCAGGAAAAAACGCATACGCCCTTTTTGGCCAACCAAGCAAGCTTGCAAAGCAAATCTGCACTACAATGAAGTCTCACTTCCCCCCGGTCAAAAGGGCCATGTGATAAAAGTGTAAACTCCAGAAAGGCAGGACAGGCCATGGAGAACTGGAAGCTTTGATATGCTGATGGGCGGGATGTAAATTGCCAACAGCCACTTGGGATAAGTGTATGGTGTTACCTGAAACATCTAAAAAACAAAGCAACAGAGCCTAGGGCACTTCCACTTATGGTCCTATAGCTTAGGGAACTTAAAATCAAAAAGACACAGCCACCCCAAAGTTTGGGACGCCTCTGTTTCCAAGAACCTCGTTTACCGTACAAGTTCAATATCACAGAAAGTGAAAAATGGATAAAGAACTTGTGGTACATACATACAAGGCAGTATCACTAAGCAATGAAATCTATGTCATCAGGCCTGTAGCAGCATAATGAGTGGATTCAGGTAAGATGATTCTAACTGAAATAAGTCACAC
>NW_020842673.1:0-483 GCF_003676395.1 Aethalodelphis obliquidens | reverse complement strand
GGATTGCTATGTCTCCGAAAGAGAATCAAGCAAGTGTACAGGGGCATAAACGCAGCAGTGATAGGATTGGAGAGGTTCGGTGAGCAAATGAAGACCCTTTGAAGTCATATTGCATGGTACCCATTCCAAGGGTCTCAACTCTCCAGGTTTAAGGTATTCTCCTTCAGCTAAAACATGCATGTGGTACCTAGAGTATGATCAAACATGTGATCGGGAGACGTGTTCAAATATGTCTCAGTTTTCCTCCCCTGGTACTCGGGTGCAACATTCCAGACGCTTCACTAACACTCTCCCCCCTTGGAGAGTCAGCACCTTTAAACTCCTGTTTGGCCCAGTTTGCAATTTCTGCGGAAGATGAACAGGAATAGGGAGAACCAATGAGAGACTAGCTGGAGGTGTCTGGACGGACAAATTTAACTCTCATTTCCCACCAGGAAGAGGAATTAACCAAAGGCTCAGCGTGCCATGCCGGAACCAGATTAG
>NW_020842672.1:821-1180 GCF_003676395.1 Aethalodelphis obliquidens | reverse complement strand
CCTAGCCAGAACCCTAAACCTAACCCTTCCCCGAAGCCTGACCCTCAGCCGTCCCCTCATCCTCACCCATACGCTAACACTAACCAGCGCCCTCACGTGTACGCTCCACCTAAAGTGTTGTCGTACACTCCCCTGGACCCTAAACCGACCCCGTCCCCTAACTCTAACCCTAGCCCGAACCCTAAACCTAACCCTTCACCGAAGCCTGACCCTCACCCGTCCCGTATTCCTCACCCGTACGCTAACACTAACCCGCGCCCTCAAGCGTAGGCTCCCCCTAAAGCATTGTCGGACCCTCCCCTGGACCCTAAACCGTCCCAACCCCCTAACCCTAACCCTAGCCCGAACCCTAACCCTAA
>NW_020842672.1:459-721 GCF_003676395.1 Aethalodelphis obliquidens | reverse complement strand
ACCCGTACGTTAACACTAACCCGCGCCCTCACGCGTACGCTCCCCCTAAAGCGTTGTCGGACCCTCCCCTGGACCCTAAACCGTCCCCGCCCCCTAACCCTAACCCTAGCCCGAACCCTAACCCTAAACCTTCCCCGAAGCCTGACCCTCACCCGTCCCATAATCCTCACCCGAATGCTAACACTAACCCGCGCCCTCACACGTACGCTCCCCCGAAAGCGTTGTCGTAACCTCCCCTGGAACCTAAACCGTCCCCGTCCCC
>NW_020842672.1:0-359 GCF_003676395.1 Aethalodelphis obliquidens | reverse complement strand
CCTAGCCAGAACCCTAAACCTAACCCTTCCCCGAAGCCTGACCCTCAGCCGTCCCCTCATCCTCACCCATACGCTAACACTAACCAGCGCCCTCACGTGTACGCTCCACCTAAAGTGTTGTCGTACACTCCCCTGGACCCTAAACCGACCCCGTCCCCTAACTCTAACCCTAGCCCGAACCCTAAACCTAACCCTTCACCGAAGCCTGACCCTCACCCGTCCCGTATTCCTCACCCGTACGCTAACACTAACCCGCGCCCTCAAGCGTAGGCTCCCCCTAAAGCATTGTCGGACCCTCCCCTGGACCCTAAACCGTCCCAACCCCCTAACCCTAACCCTAGCCCGAACCCTAACCCTAA
>NW_020842671.1:177-1180 GCF_003676395.1 Aethalodelphis obliquidens | reverse complement strand
GGTATTACAGGAACCCCCAATCAATAACCACCAACAGAACAACAGACAAGAAAGCTTCAAAAAAGAAAACACAAAACCCCCGTTCCCCCTAGCCAAGGTATGAGGAAAGGGGTTGCCAAAGACAGAAAACCATTTGGGCAATAATATACACACTACTCGAGACAAGTGCCAGTGGAATATTTCACCCGTCCCCTATGTCCTGTGGTTTCAGTTGGGCCAAGCTAGGATTTGATCTTCCACACTACCCCACTCCTGCCCTCCAGAAGAGGCAGCGCTCTGATTCGCCACCAGGGCTGTTTCAGTGTGGTGCAATGGTGAGCTGAGCCTCCACCCCTTTGCATTAGCAAAGAGACTTTCAAAGGTGGTGCCTGACAGGCTAGTTAACACTGGGCTGACCTCACACAGTCGTGGGGTCCAATGGTGGGACTTAGCCTCTGTCTCTCCCCGACATCAATAAGAATAGGATGTTACGGCTGAGTAATATTCCATTGTATATATGTGCCACATCTTCTTTATCCATTCATCCGATGATGGACACTTAGGTTGTTTCCATCTCTGGGCTATTGTAAATAGCGCTGCAATGAACATTTTGGTACATGACTCTTTTTGAATTATGGTTTTCTCAGGGTATATGCCCAGTAGTGGGATTGCTGGGTCATATGGTAGTTCTATTTGTAGCTTTTTAAGGAACCTCCATACTGTTCTCCACAGTGGCTGTATCAATTTACATTCCCACCAACAGTGACAAAGCGATAAAGAGGCATGGACATATATACACTACCAAACGTAAGGTAGATAGCTAGTGGGAAGCAGCCGCATAGCACAGGGAGATCAGCTCGGTGCTTTGTGACCGCCTGGAGGGGTGGGATGGGGAGGGTGGGAGGGAGGGAGACGCAAGCGGGAGGAGATATGGGAACATATGTATATATATGGCTGATTCATTTTGTTGTGAAGCTGAAACTAACATACCATTGTAAAGCAATTATACTCCAATAAAGATGTT
>NW_020842671.1:0-77 GCF_003676395.1 Aethalodelphis obliquidens | reverse complement strand
AAAAAAAAAAAAAAAAAAAAAAAAAAAAAAAAGAATAGGATGTTACAGGTTGGAGGGAGTAGGCACCCCACTAACCC
>NW_020842670.1:0-1180 GCF_003676395.1 Aethalodelphis obliquidens | reverse complement strand
GTCTCTTCAGTAAGTGGTGCTGGGAAAACTGGACAGTTACACATAGAAGAATGAAATTAGAACATCCATAACACCATACACAAAAATAAAGTCCAAATAGATTAGAGATCTAAATGTTAAGACCAGACGCTATTAAACTCTTAGAAGAAAACACAGGCAGAACACTCTATGACATAAATCACAGCAAGATCCTATTTGACCCACCTCCTAGAGAAATGGAAATAAAAACAAAAATAAACAAATGGGACCTAATGAAACTGAAAAGCTTTTGCACAGCAAAGAAACACATAAAGAAGACGAAAAGACAACCCTCAGAATGGGAGAAAATCTTTTCAAATGAAGCAAATGACAAAGGATTAATCTCCAAAATTTACAAGCAGCTCATGTAGCTCAATATCCCAAAAACAAACAACCCAATCCAGGAATGGGCAGAAGACCTAAATAGACATTGCTCCAAAGACGATATACAGGTTGCCAACAAACACATGAAAGGATGCTGAACATCACTAATCATTACAGAAATGTAAATCAAAACTACAGTGAGGTATCACTCACAGCAGTCAGAATGGCAATCATCAAAAAATCTACAAAAAATAAATGCTGGAGAGGCATTTATTGGAGAAAAGGGAACACTCTTTCAGTGTTAGTGGGAATGTAAATTGATATAGCCATTAGGGAGAACGGTATGGAGGTTCCTTAAAAAACTAAAAATAGAAGTACCATACGACCCAGCAATCCAACTCCTGGGCATTTACCCTGAGAGAACCATAATTCAAAAAGAGTTATGTTCAACAATGTTCATTGCAGCTCTATTTACAATAGCCAGGAGATGGAAGCAACCTAAGTGTCCATCGACTGATGAATCGATAAAGAAGATCTGGCACATATATACAATGGAATATTACTCAGCCATAAAAAGAAACAAAACTGAGTTATTTGTAGTGAGATGGATGGACGTACAGACTGTCCTACACAGTAAAGTAAGTCAGAAAGAGAAAAACAAATAGCATGTGCTAACACAGATATATGGAGTCTAAAGAAAAAATGTTTATGAAGAACCTAGGGGCGGGAGAGGATTAAGGACACAGATGTACAGAAAGAACTTGAGCACACGGAGAGGGGGAAGGGTAAGCTGGGACAAAGTGAGAGAGCGGCATGGACATATATACATTACCAAATG
>NW_020842669.1:0-1180 GCF_003676395.1 Aethalodelphis obliquidens | reverse complement strand
CGATGTTGGATCAGGACATCCTAATGGTGCAGCAGCTATTAAGGGTTCGTTTGTTCAACGATTAAAGTCCTACGTGATCTGAGTTCAGACCGGAGTAATCCAGGTCGGTTTCTATCTATTACGCATTTCTCCCAGTACGAAAGGACAAGAGAAATAAGGCCAACTTTAAAAAAGCGCCTTCAAACAATTAGTGATCCAATCTCAACCTAATAACCTAGCGCAAATATACCCTGCCCAAGATCAGGGCATTGTTGAAGTGGCAGAGTACGGCAATTGCATAAAACTTAAACTTTTATACCCAGAGGTTCAAATCCCCTCTTCAACAAATGTTTATAATTAACATTTTAACACTCATTCTTCCTATTCTTTTAGCTGTAGCATTTCTAACATTAGTAGAACGCAAAATCTTAGGCTACATACAATTCCGAAAAGGACCAAACATCGTAGGCCCATATGGCCTACTACAACCCTTCGCCGATGCAATCAAACTATTCACTAAAGAACCCTTACGACCAGCCACATCTTCCACCACCATATTTATAATTGCACCCGTACTTGCACTAACCTTAGCTCTCACAATATGAGCTCCCCTACCCATACCACATCCACTCATCAACATAAATCTAGGTGTACTCTTCATACTAGCAATATCAAGCCTAGCTGTCTACTCTATCCTGTGATCCGGATGAGCTTCCAATTCAAAATATGCTCTAATCGGAGCCCTACGAGCAGTAGCACAAACAATCTCATACGAAGTAACATTAGCTATCATTCTATTATCTGTACTTCTAATAAACGGCTCCTTCACTCTATCTACACTAAACATTACACAAGAAAAACTATGACTGCTCATCCCCTCATGACCACTAGCTATAATGTGATTTATCTCCACCTTAGCAGAAACTAACCGAGCCCCCTTTGACCTTACAGAAGGAGAATCAGAACTCGTATCTGGCTTCAACGTAGAATATGCTGCCGGTCCTTTCGCCCTATTCTTTCTAGCAGAATATGCCAACATTATCATAATAAATATATTCACAACTATCTTATTTCTAGGAGCATTCCACGATCCATATGCACCAGAATTATGCACAACAAACCTAATCGCTAAATCACTACTACTAACAATATCTTTCCTATGAATCCGAGCATCCTACCCCCGATTCCGATATGACCAGCT
>NW_020842668.1:0-1180 GCF_003676395.1 Aethalodelphis obliquidens | reverse complement strand
TCTTCTTTATCCATTCATCCAATGATGGATACTTAGGTTGTTTCCATTTCCTGGCAATTGTAAATAGAGCTGCAATGAACATTTTGGTACATGATTCTTTTTGAATTATGGTTTTCTCAGGGTATATGCCCAGGAGTGGGATTGCTGGGTCATATGGTAGTTCTATTTGTACTTTTTTAAGGAACCTCCATACTGTTCTCCATAGTGGCTGTACCAATTCACATTCCCACAAACAGTACAAGAGCGTTCCCTTTTCTCCACACCCTCTCCAGCATTTATTGTTTCTAGATTTTTTGATGATGGCCATTCTGACTGGTGTGAGATGATATCTCATTGTAGTTTTGATTTGCATTTCTCTAATGATTAATGATGTTGAGCATTCTTTCATGTGTTTGTTAGCAGTCTGTATGTCTTCTTTGGAGAAATGTCTATTTAGGTCTTTTGCCCATTTTTGGATTGGGTTGTTTGTTTTTTTGTTATTAAGCTGCATGAGCTGCTTGTAAATTTTGGAGATTAATCCTTTGTCAGTTGCTTCATTTGCAAATATTTTCTCCCACTCTGAGGGTTGTCTTTTCATCTTCTTTATGGTTTCCTTTGCTGTGCAAAAGCTTTGAAGATTCATTAGGTCCCATTTGTTTATTTTAGTTTTTATTTCCATTTCCCTAGGAGGTGGGTCAAAAAGGATCTTGCTGTGATTTATGTCATAGAGTGATCTGCCTATGCTTTCCTCTAAGAGGTTGATAGTTTCTGGCCTTACATCTAGGTCTTTAATCCATTTTGAGCTTATTTTTCTGTATGGTCTTAGGGAGTGATCTAATCTCATACTTTTACATGTACCTGTCCAATTTTCCCAGCACCACTTATTGAAGAGGCTATCTTTTCTCCACTGTACATTCCTGCCTCCTTTATCAAACATAAAGTGACCATATGTGTGTGGGTTTATCTCTGGGCTTTGTATCCTCTTCCATTGGTCTATATTTCTGTTTTTGTGCCAGTACCATACTGTCTTGATTACTGTAGCTTTGTAGTATAGTCTGAAGTCATGGAGCCTGATTCCTCCAGCTCCGTTTTTCGTTCTTCAAGATTGCTTTGGCTATTCGGGGTCTTTTGTGTTTCCATACAAATTGTGAATTTTTTTGTTCTACTTCTGTGAAATATGCCAGTGGTAGTTTGATAGGGA
>NW_020842667.1:0-1181 GCF_003676395.1 Aethalodelphis obliquidens | reverse complement strand
CTAGGAGCTCTGGGTTTTATAAATAATGCAGCTTGGAGGTGGGGGCCAACTCAGCCTTGGGTCACCCACTGTGGCATCATCTCCAGCTGGCAGTCCTGTGGCAGAGCCCCTCTGCCTTCCAGCCTGCTCCTCCTCTTTTGCTATGTGAGTTTGGGCCAGAGGCCCAGCCTGTGTGAGCTGGGCCAGGGCAAAGGAGTGTGGAAGAACCCAGAACCCCCTGTCCTTTTGTACCCCGCCCCCACCAGCCTTCACAGGTTAACTGGCCACTGGCTCAGCAAATCCAGGCTGGGAAGGGATGACCCGCTGTACAGGGGCCTCCCCAGTTCCAGCCCCTCCGTTTTGCAGATGGAGTAACCAAGTCCAGAGAGGGCAGGGATGGCCAAGGCCAGCCAGCTGATGAGCACCTCCTTCCTGTCCCATTCTGCTGTCAGTCAAGGCTCTTCTCAGCCTCAGCTCAGCTAAGAGCAGGGCCTGGGGGGCGGGGGGGATGTTTGGGAAAGTGGTTGCGGCTGAGACGTTGCCATGGCGATGCTGCAGGATGCCGAGCTGAAGTGGGGGGTGTTACAGGGTCTCTGGGGCCCCCAGCTCCACACCCCTGTGGTCTTCTCCTCCCCATCTCCTGTCCCTCACCCAGAGGCCTGTCAGGCAGCTCCGGTGACAGGCTGGGTGGGTGACAGGTGGTGCAGGTGATGGGCTGGGTGGGTGACGAGCTGGGTGGGTGACAGGTGGTGCAGGTGATGGGCTGGGTGGGTGACGAGCTGGGTGGGTGACAGGTGGTGCAGGTGATGGGCTGGGTGGGTGACAGGAGGTGCGGGTGCGAGGCAGGCAGGTGACAAGCTGGGTGGTGACGGGCCCTGCTGATGACAGGCAGGGGGTGTGGTTGGCGGGGATGCTGTCTCCTGGCTGGTGGCCTGTCACAGCCCCCCACCCTCATGCGTGTGCACATGCACAGACTCTGGGCTCAGAGCTTGGGGCTAAGATACTAATGAGGCTTATTACGTGTGGGGGGGCAGGTGCCCAGGCTCACTAATGAGAGGCCTTTAACGAAGAGGGGAGACAGCTGGGGGGCTCTGAGGTATTTGGCTGGCCCTCCTGGTCTGGAGGATGAGCCAGGTCGGGACCCCACCTACCCTTCCCCCCGGCCACTTGGCTTTGTGTTAATACTACCCACAGTCATGATA
>NW_020842666.1:0-1182 GCF_003676395.1 Aethalodelphis obliquidens | reverse complement strand
TCTCCAGATGTTCTGGCTGACCCTTATGCTCCCCGTAGCTAAAAAGTTGGCTCCCTCTCAAGTGCCTTTCCTGAAGCATGTTGGGTTTCTGGAGGGGACTCCTTGTGAGATTCAAGCTGTCACTACATCAGCACCCAGGGGTATGAAGTTTGTGTTTGTGCCAGAAGGAGGGGTGCCTGTCTAAAGCTGCAGCCTGGTATGGCCCCTCTGAGCCTCTGAGCGTCCCTAGCACCTGTTGAGTATGCCACCTCTAGATGTTTGCAAGGCCAAAAGTGCTTCTGGGCAGCCTTCACTTTGAGGTAATGCTTTCAGGAAGAGCCTGGGTTGTTGTAAGCAAAACCCAGAAGCACTTCCTTTACCTCTGAGCTTAAACTAGAGAACCTGAGGAGGCAGCGCTGCAGGGAAGATGAGGCCAGAGGTCACCTGAGAACCACAGGGGCAACTCACAGTATTTTTACTGAAGCTCTGGGGGTTGAAGGCACATTTGCTGTCTGACATTTTAAAAATTATTTTGGTGCCTTCACTTGGAGCTTGGGAGCTTGCAGATGGGCCTGCCTGTCGAAAAAAGAGTGAAATCTTAAAGTCAAGAGAGAGCTTGCCGACTAGGCTGAAGGATTGTGTTTGCTGAAAAAGATTCCAGGGGGAGCTGATTCCTTCTCTGGTGTGTGGATCTGAGGCACTTGCAAGAAAAGAGAACGCTTGCCTTATGCTTAGTTCCCCCGTTCCCTGGGCTGGGAAGGAAAGGAACTGAATGCCAGCATTAGCAGTGTGCGTTGGGACCAAAACCATTCAGAGAAAACACTGTCATTTTCCTCTAGTTTGCAAATTGCAGCTATTCATGTTGGAATGAACAGCTGAGGGAAAAGAGCCCCCAGTTTTCACCTGCATTTATTGAGAAGAGGCTGGTAGTAGGAGGGATGCACCAACTTGTAGCTTGTGCTGCAAGCTGGATATAAGCTTGGTGTGAGCATCCTGGTTAACCACTGCCCATGTTCAAATATACAGAGATAGATTCCAACAATCTCTTCCAGTAGCCTTATTTTTGCGTGTGATCTTAGAAGCTCCTGGCATGTAAGTCCAGTCCCCAGCTTCCCAGCCTCTGTAAACCTGCAAAATGAATAGAGAGAATAGTGGGACACAGACCCATTGTTCAAAGACACAGTCACTTTAGGGAAAGAGGAA
>NW_020842665.1:0-1182 GCF_003676395.1 Aethalodelphis obliquidens | reverse complement strand
CAGCCCCACCCACTGCTGAGGAGGGCCCTGCCCCAGATGGGAGGGCGGGTGCAGGAAGGAATCTTTGGGCCCCTCCTCCTCCCGGAGGGGAGAGATGAGCTGCAGGCCCGACCTGGATCTTCCATCTCTCAGCAACAAGATTCCTGGTGAGCAGGCTGCGAGGCTTGGCAGGGCGCCTGCCGGAGACCCGCCCTCACCCGCCAGGACGCCTGGGTCCCCAGGGCCGGGCAGCAGCGGGTTCCCTGGGGAGCTAGGAGGGCCCCAGAACTTCAGGCTACAGCTGCCCGGGACTATGGGAAAGCCAGACCCTTCCAGGCTCCCACCCCCAACCACAGACGGCTCCTCAGCCCCCCAGGCAAACCGACACCCTTCTTCTGGCCTCTCCCCAGCCTCGGCCTTTGCTTCACAAAGCAGACCAGCCACCCAGCACCACCCACTCCCTACCTGAGCCTCAGCGCACACCCAGCCTGAGTTCAAGACCTCACCTCTGGGTTTGAGGGCTCTCAAGGCCAGGACTGTGCTGCTTATCTCAGAATGGGGCTTCTGAGGACAGGGCCATGTGTCCCGCAGCTGTGAAATCCCTCTTGGTCTTAGCACTCCTTCCTGACTGAGCAGTCAGGCACCAGGAGAGGATTTCAAACCCAAGGCTGGGGAAACTGAGGCAGTGAAGCTCTCTGCCCTGCCTACTGTTATGAATCAGAGGCCAAATCCAGTAGTCTAGACACACAAGTTCTTAATTCTGTTCAGCGGCAGTGGCTGCAACTTGTTCTTCCCCATAGGGGGTGCAATTTCGGGGTGGGGGAGGCATCAGTTGGAGGGAGAGGGGAATGGGCAGGTGGACCCCCCTCAACCCTCAGACTTGGATGAGCAGCCGGAGAGCAGGTTTGGTAAGAGATTAAGGTCGAGGAGAAGAGAACCCAGATGCTCCAAGATTTATGACCCTAATTCTTCTCCCTTAAATTCCCCTCCAAGCCCCCCAGCCCTAGCCTGGTCCCTCCAGGGTCATGCTGTGGCCCCAGGCCAATGTCAAGGCCTTAACCCATCCATCAGTTGTTGCCAGGGAGTTTCCACCCCAATGGGTCCCAAAGGGAGGAGATCAACTGACACTACGGGCCCAGACTGACGGGGAAGGGGCATGGCCCTAAAGAGGTGGCCAACAGCCCCCTGCCCCCTCCCAGGATG
>NW_020842664.1:0-1182 GCF_003676395.1 Aethalodelphis obliquidens | reverse complement strand
TTTTCTTGATGAGTCTGACTAGTGGTTTATCAATTTGTTTATCTTCTGAAAGAAAGAGCTTTTAGTTTTATTGACCTTGGATATTTTTTCCTTCATTTCCTTTTCATTTATTCCTGATCGGATCTTTATGACTTCTTTCCTTTCGTTAAATTTGGGGTTCTTTTGATCTTCTTTCTCTAATAGCCTTAGGTGTAAGTTTAGGTTGTTTATTTGAGCTTTTTCTTGTTTCTTAAGGTAGGATTGTATTGCTATAAACTTCCCTCTTAGAACTGCTTTTGGGGCATCCCATAGGTTTGGGGTCGTCGTGTTTTCATTGTCATTTGTTTCTAGGTACTTTTTGGTTTCCTCTTGATTTCTCAGTGATCTCCTGGTTATTTAGTAGTGTACTGTTTAGCCTCCATGTGTTTGCATTTTTTACAGTTTTTTTCCTGTAATTGATATCTAGTTTCATAGTGTTGTGGTCAGAAAAGATACTTGATATAATTTAAATTTTCTTAAATTTACCAAGGCTTGATTTGTGACCCAAGATGTGATCTCTCCTGGAGAATATTCCATGAGCACTTGAGAAGAAAGTGTATTCTGTTGTTTTGGTTGGAATGTCCTATAAATGTCAATTAAATCCATGTTGTTTAATGTGTCATTTAAAGCTTGTGTTTCCTTATTTATTTCCATTTTGGATGATCTGTCCACTGCTGAAAGTGAGGTGTTAACGTCCACTACTACGTTTGTGTTACTGTCAATATCCCCTTTTATGGCTATTAGCATTTGCCTTATGTATTGAGGTGCTCCTACATTGGGTGTATAAATATTTACAATTGTTATATCTTCTTGGATTGATCCCTTGATCATTATGTAGTGTCACTCTTTGTCTCTTGTAGTCGTCTTTATTTTAAACTCTATTTTGTCTGATATGAGAATTGCTACTCCAGCTTTCTTTTGATTTCCATTTGCATGGAATATCTTTTTCCATCCCCTCACTTTCAGTGTGTATGTGTCCCTAGGTCTGAAGTGGGTCTCTTGTAGACAGCATAGATACAGGTCTTGCTTTTGTATCCATTCAGCCAGTCTATGTCTTTTGGTTGGAGCATTTAATCCATTTACATTGAAGGTAATTATCAATATGTAGTTCCTATTACCATTTTCTTAATTGTTTTGGGTTTGTTATTGTAGGTCTTTTCCTTC
>NW_020842663.1:0-1182 GCF_003676395.1 Aethalodelphis obliquidens | reverse complement strand
AAGGATGACTCAGCTTATTTCAGCTTCCTGCCGCGTAGCAGTTAGCTAACCGCGCCCTACATCTCCCCCTTTTTTATTTATTAGAACACCAAGCAGAACATAGCCCGTACGAGGGCAGTTTTCTGTTGGCATGTCTGAGGCACCCTCCTGCGTGCAATGCCAACAAGGGCCGCAGGGTGCAAGGGCTGCCTCAGAATAATGGCTGATTCCCTATAGAGGTGCGATGGCGACAAGGCCTCTCTGTGCAAGGGCAATCAGGACAATGGATGACTCCCTATAGAGGTGCAATGGCAACAAGGCCTCTCTGTGCAAGGGCAATCATTTCGAATTATTCAGGGCGGAGAGCCAGGCTGCGGGAGAATCTCCTTCATTAATAGCCAGAAGTGCCTGAGTGAGCAGGACCCTATCTCGATGTGCCCTGATGCGCACACGGCAGACCAACCAGAGACACAGCATAATCCCAAATACACAGCAGACTCCAAAGATTCCTACCCCCACCCACTCCCCAAAGAAGGAAAAGGCAGAAGAGAGCCAAGAGGCAAAATCTCCAAAGGCAACGGGCTCCAGCCCGGCAGCACTCAGTTGCACAATCTGAATAATCCTTTGTGGAATTCCAACTAATACAAAGACTTCGATTAAGAATCATCAGGAACATCCAGCTCAGCATCTTCTCTGAAGTTCTCTTCAACAACTCCCGCCAGTCCTGATGGCACCCAGATCGGATCTCGATCCGACGGTTCACTCCGTGTGTCGAGTTCTGAATCGGTCCTCCATGCAGGGCGCGAAGTTCCCGGGTTTCGGCACCACTTGCGGCGAGCCGCCTCCGACCAGCAGAATGACGAGTCACCACACGCAAGATTCTTCCCGTATCACACTTTATTGGAGCACAGCTTGGTTAAAAAAAAGATGGAAGGAAGACACCGCAATCCTATAGCAGTCTGCTTATATAGGGATTAAGAACATGTGTCGCTCTGTGATTGGCTTTCGCCGATGGTGCGACTTGTGAGCCAGCATCGGATAGGTCGCTACTTTAAAACCTCATTAGTATACTTAGCGCAAGCGCAGTGGCCACAGGAAGGATGACTCAGCTTATTTCAGCTTCCTGCCGCGTAGCAGTTAGCTGACCGCGCCCTACACCCCAATATAAAATAAAAATTAAATTAAAAAAAAAAAGCGTCCACC
>NW_020842662.1:0-1183 GCF_003676395.1 Aethalodelphis obliquidens | reverse complement strand
ATTTTTATGATTTCTTTCCTTCTGCTAACTTTAGGGTTTTTTTGTTCATTTTCTCTAATTGCTTTAGGTGCAAGGTTAGGTTGTTTATTCGAGATGTTTCCTATTTCTTAAGGTAGGATTGTATTGCTATAAACTTCCCGCTTAGTACTGCTTTTGCTGCATCCCATAGATTTTGGGTCATCATGTCTCCATTGTCATTTGTTTCTAGGAATTTTTTTTATTTCCTCTTTGATTTCTTCAGTGATCACTTCGTTATTAAGTAGTGTATTGTTCATCCTCCATGTGTTTGTATTTTTTACAGATCTTTTCCTGTAATTGATATCTAGTCTCATAGCGTTGTGGTCGGAAAACATACTTGATACAATTTGAATTTTCTTAAATTTACCAAGGCTTGATTTGTGACCCAAGATATGATCTGTCCTGGAGAATGTTCCATGAGAACTTGAGAAAAATGTGTATTCTGTTGTTTTTGGATGGAATGTCCTATAAATATCAATTAAGTCCATCTTGTTTAATGTATCATTTAAAGCTTGTGTTTCATTATTTATTTTCATTTTGGATGATCTGTCCATTGATGAAAGTGGGGTGTTAAAGCCCCCTACTATGAATGTGTTACTGTCGATTTCCTCTTTTATGGCTGTTACTATTTGCCTTATGTATTGAAGTGCTCCTATGTTGGGTGCATAAATATTTACAATTGTTATATCTTCTTCTTGGATCGATCCCTTGATCATTATGTAGTGTCCTTCTTTGTCTCTTCTAATAGTCTTTATTTTCAAGTCTATTTTGTCTGATATGAGAATTGCTACTCCA
Organism: Aethalodelphis obliquidens; assembly: GCF_003676395.1. Taxonomy (NCBI): domain Eukaryota; kingdom Metazoa; phylum Chordata; class Mammalia; order Artiodactyla; family Delphinidae; genus Aethalodelphis; species Aethalodelphis obliquidens. Next base: position 370 of record NW_020842662.1, on the reverse strand, counting down.
GCTTGCTTTTGGTTTCCATTTGCATGAAATACCTTTTTCCATCCCCTTACTTTCAGTCTATATGTGTCTCTAGGTCTGAAGTGGGTCTATTGTAGACAGCAAATATATGGGTCTTGTTTTTGTATCCATTCAGCCAATCTGTGTCTTTTGGTGGGAGCATTTAGTCCATTTACATTTAAGGTAATTATCGATATGTATGTTCCTACTCCCATTTTCTTAATTGTTTTGGGTTTGTTATTGTAGGTCTTTTCCTTCTCTTTTGTTTCTTGCCTAGAGAAGTTTCTTTAGCAGTTGTTGTAAAGCTGGTTTGGTGGTGCTGAACACTCTCAGCTTTTCCTTGTCTGTAAACGTTTTAAGTTCTCCATCAAAT
>NW_020842661.1:0-1183 GCF_003676395.1 Aethalodelphis obliquidens | reverse complement strand
ATAGGAGGGTTTATTTCTATACTGTCACTTCTGTTCCATTGATTTACGTGTCTGTTCTTATTCCAGTACCACACTGTGATTGCAGTAGCTTTGAACTGAGTTTTGAAACCAGGATGTGTGAGTGCTCCCACTTTGTACTTTACCAGCACTGTTTTGGTTTATTCTGTTTCCTTAAATTGCTATATGAATTTTAGAATTAACTTGGCAATTTCTGGAAAGAAGTCAGCTGGGATTTTGATAGGAATTGCAATGGAACCATAGGTCGATTTGGGAAGTAGTGAAATTTTAATAAGATTATCTTCCAGTCCATGAATCCAGCATGTCTTTATATTTAGATCTTCTTCAATTTCTTTCAACAGTTTTGTACTTTTCACTGTGAATCTTGCACTTACTTGGTTAAATTTTTCCATAAGTATTTTGTTTTGATGCTGTTACACGTGGAATTGTTTTCTTAATTTCATTTTTGGATTACTCATTGCTGGTGTGTAGAAATAATATTGATCTTATATCCTACAACCTTGCTGAACTCATTTATTAATGCTAAGAGTTATCTTCCTAGATTCCCAGGAATATGTCTTGTGGTCTTCCAGTTTCCCAGGAATACATTGGAACATTTCAGAGTCTCTGTGGACATCTTATTCCTCAGCTTTTCTTTTTAAGCTTTTCGGTTGGGCTGTTTTTTGCCCCCAACTGTTATCCATTGCCTCATGCAGCCGCCATGTTAAAATATTTGCTTGAAAATGTTTTCCAGAAATGCCACCTGAGGAGAGTCTTTTCTCACTAGACAGCTCAGAGTCAGCTCAATGGCAAGCCTTTCAAGTGAGGTATCCCAGGGGACCACCAGACATGTAAAACAATGACAGTTCTTTGGGGTTGAGGCTTTGAAGGCCCTCCCAGTCCATGCTGCTCCTTCTGGTACCAGGGATGTGGGCTGTTTTTCAAGGCTACCACTGGCATGGAGAGCAAAGTTCAAGGACAGGTTAAAGCAACACAGATCTCATTGTTCTTACAGAAGTTAATTTGTTTTCCTTGAATAAATTGCTCCCCAATTTGCTTCAAGCCTGTTGGTTAAATTTCCAGAGTTCAGAAAAAGTTGATTCTGACCATTTTTGCCAGTTTTGTTGTTGTTATTATTGTTGCTTCTATGGAGGGATGAATTTTCAGATGTCCTTCCTCCATCATT
>NW_020842660.1:0-1184 GCF_003676395.1 Aethalodelphis obliquidens | reverse complement strand
ATGAAACTTCAAAGCTTTTGCACAGCAAAGGAAAACATAAACAAGACGAAAATACAACCCTCAGAATGGGAGAAAATGTTTTCAAACGAAGCAAATGACAAAAGATTAATCTCCAAAATTTACAAGCAGCTCGTGTAGCTCAATATCACAAAAACAAACAACACAATCCAAAAATGGGCAGAAGACCTAAATAGACATTTCTCCAAAGGAGATATACAGATTGCCAATAAACACATGAAAGGATGCTGAACATCACTAATCATTAGAGAAATGCAAATCAAAACTACAGTGAGGTATCAACTCCCAGCAGTCAGAATGGCAATCATCAAAAAATCTACAAACAATAAATGCTGGAGAGGCATTTACTGGAGAAAAGGGAACGTTCTTGCACTGTTGCTGGGAATGTAAATTGCTATACCCACTAGGGATAACAGTATAGAGGTTCCTGAAAAAACTAAAAATAGAAGTACCATACGACCCAGCAATCCAACTACTGGGCATTTGCCCTGAGATACCATAATTCAAAAAGAGTTATATACAACAATGTTCATTGCAGTTCTACTTACAATAGCCAGGACATGGAAGCAACCTAAGTGTCCATCGACAGATAAATGGATAAAGAATATCTGGCACATATATAAATGGAATATTACTCAGCCATAAAAAGAAACAAAACTGAGTTATTTGTAGTGAGGGGGATGGACCTAGAGTCTGTCCTACACAGTGAAGTAAGTCAGAAAGAGAAAAATAAATACCGTGTACTAACAGAGATATATGGAATCTAAAGAAAAAAGTTTATGAAGAACCTAGGGGCAGGACAGGATTAAGGACACAGACATAGAGAAAGGACTTGAGGACACGGGGAGGGGGAAGGGTAAGCTGGGACGAAGTGATAGAGTGCCATGGACATATATACATTACCAAATGTAACATCGATAGCTACTGGGAAGCAGCCACATAGCACAGGGAGATCAGCTCGGTGCTTTGCGACCACCTAAAGGGGTGGGATGTGGAGGGTGGGAGGGAGATGTAAGAGGGAGGGGATATGGTGATATATGTATATGTATAATTGATTCACTTTGTTATACAGCAGAAACTAACACTCCATTGTAAAGCAATTATACTCCAATAAAGGTGTAAAAGGAAAATAAAAAAGAAAGAAGCCCAGAGATAAACCTACACAC
>NW_020842659.1:0-1184 GCF_003676395.1 Aethalodelphis obliquidens | reverse complement strand
GTAGCGACCTATCCGATGCTGGCTCACAAGTCGCACCATCGGCGAAAGCCAATCACAGAGCGACACATGTTCTTAATCCCTATATAAGCAGACTGCTATAGGATTGCGGTGTCTTCCTTCCATCTTTTCTTTAACCAAGCTGTGCTCCAATAAAGTGTGATACGAGAAGAATCTTGCGTGTGGCGACTCGTCATTCTGCTGGTCGGAGGCGGCTCGCCGCATTTGGTGCCGAAACCCGGGAACTTCGCGCCCTGCATGGAGGACCGATTCAGAACTCGACACACGGAGTGAACCGTCGGATCAAGATCCGATCTGGGTGCCATCAAGACTGACGAGAATTGTTGAAGAAAACTTCAGAGAAGATGCTGAGCTGGATGTTCCTGATGATTCTTCCCTTGCTTAGGGCAGAGAATATGACGTTCTGGGGAATTAGCCGGACCTGGCCAGTTCCCATGCCGATTCACTCTCAGAGCAGAGTTCTTCCAATATTTTATTCCACTAGTTGTGAAATGAATACGGCCTGTACCCAGCCATTGAATTATGACTGGGCACCGTATAATGCCAGTGATTTTATTTTGAATCGAAGTCTTTGTATTAGTTGGAATTCCACAAAGGATTAGATTGGAGAATTCCTAAAGGGAAACTGGTCTCAAGAAGCTGAACGGATGATATTTAAGCAAAAGATTCAGATTATGCAACTGAATGCTACCAAGCTGGAACCCGTTACCTTTGGAGATTTTACCTCTTGGCTCTCTTCTGCCTTTTCCTTCTTTAAAGAGTGGGTAGGGGTGGGGATCTTTGGGCTCTGCTGTATATTTGGGATTATAATATGTCTCTGGTTGGTCTGTCGCATGCGCGTCAGGGCACATCGAGATAAGGTCCTACTCACTCAAGCACTTTTGGCTGTTAGTGAAGGTGATTCTCCCGCAGCCTGGATCTCCGTCCTAAACAATTCGAATGGATTGCCCTTGCACGGAGAGGCCCTGTTGCCATTGCACCTCTATAGGGAATCAAAACTTATTCTGAGTCAGCCTTTGCACCCTGCAGCCCTTGTTGGCATTGCACGCAGGAAGGTGTCTCAGACATGCCAACGGAAGGCTGCCCTCGAACAGTGAGCACATCATGAGGTGAACACTTGTACGGGCTACATTCTGCTTGGTGATTCTAGTAAATAAAAAAGGGGG
>NW_020842658.1:0-1184 GCF_003676395.1 Aethalodelphis obliquidens | reverse complement strand
ATTGGGTTTTAGATAATGTATATGTCTTCTACCCATCAACTGTTTTTTAGTCTGACTTTGGTATCCTTTATTGTACATAAAATTCTAATTTTTTATTAAAGTATAATTGATTTACAATATTATGTTAATTTCAGGTGTACAACATGGTGATTCAGTATTTTTATAGATTATGCTCCATTGAAAGTTATTATAAAATATTGGCTATATTCCCCATGCCCTACAATATATCCTTGTATCTTGTTTATTTTATACGTAGTTGTCTGCACTTCCTAATTCCCAGTCTGCATCTTGCCCCTCTTGCTTCCCTCTCCCCAGTGGTAACCACTAGATTGTTTTCTATATCTGTGAATCTGTTTCTGTTTTGTTGTATTCATTCATTTGTCTTATGTTTTAGATTCTACTTATAAGTGATATCATTACAGTATTTGTCTTTGTCTGACTTATTTCACTAAGCATAATACCCTCCAGGTCCATCTATGTTGTTGCAAATGGCACAATTTAATCATTTTTTATGGCTGAGCAGTGTTCCATTGTGTATATATGGCACGTATTCTTTGTTCATTCATCTGTTGATGGACACTTAGGTTGCTTCCATATCTTGGCTATTGTAAACAATGCTGTTATAAACACTGGATGTGGGTGCATGCATCTTTTCAAATCAGTGTTTCTGTATTCTTCAGATATGTACCCAGGAGTGGAATTACTGCATTATATGGTTGTTCTGTTTTTTTGTGTTTTTTTTTTTTTGTGGTACGCGGGCCTCTCACTGTTGTGGCCCCTCCCGCTGCGGAGCACAGGCTCCGAGCGCGCAGGCCCAGCGGCCATGGCTCACGGGCCCAGCCGCTCCACGGTATGTGGGATTCTCCCGGAGCGGGGCACGAACCCGTGTCCCCTGCATCGGCAGGCAGACTCTCAACCACTGCGCCACCATGGAAGCCCCTGTTTTTGTTTTTATTAACATCTTTATTGGAGTATAGTTGCTTTACAATGGTGTGTTAGTTTCTGCTTTATAACAAAGTGAGTCAGCTATACTATATACATATGTCCCCATATCTTCTTCCTCTTGTGTCTCCCTTGCACCCTCCCTATCCCACCCCTCTAGTGGCTACATCAGTTAACATTCCCACCAACAGTGTCCCAGGGTTCCCTTTTCTCCACATCCTCGCCAAGGCTTGTTAGTTTTG
>NW_020842657.1:0-1184 GCF_003676395.1 Aethalodelphis obliquidens | reverse complement strand
TTCTAACTCTTCTGTTACTCCATGTCCTTCATGTGCTTCTCCTCCTATGAATCCCTCCAGCCTACTGCATTGAAACCTACATAAAGATCTGAAAACCTCACTCCCGAAAATGTATGTTAATATCTTACCAGCTTCAAAGTAGTTCCTGTTTTATGTGTGTTTTGAATTTTCCTATCTTCCATCATCACATGTACTAGAGCATCATCTTTTGCTCCCTGAACAATCTCAGCATTTTTGACCATATATGTATGAGTTTATATCTAGACTCCTTATTCTGTTTGTTTGCCCTTATGTTAATACTACACTATTTTAATTATAGTAGCTTTATAATAAATCTTGAAATTATGTAGGTTATGTTCTCTTCCAAAATGGTTTTAGCTATCTTAGATCTTTTGTATTTATATATAAAACTTAGAATCAGTTTGATTATTTCTTTGTAAAAAGACTGCATTAAGTCTATAGAGCAACTTGGAGATAACTTCATAATATTGTTTCTCCATTTATTTTAGTTTTCTCTAGTTATCTCAGCAATGTTTTATAATTTCTAGTCCTCAGCACTTACATATATTTTATCAAATATGTCACAAAGTATTCGTGTTTGTTGATGCTACTCTAAATGGTATTTTTAAAATGTTCAATTTCCAATTTTTCCTTGCTAGTATATATAAAAACAATTGACTTTTGTATATTAATATTGTACTGTTTCCTTGCTAAACAAATTTGCAAGCTCCAGTAGCTTTTTAAATAGATTCCTTAAGATATTCAATGTACACAAACAGGTCAGCTGTGAATGAAGAGAGTTGTATTTCTTTCTATCCAATCTACACAGTCCTTATTCCTTTCCCTTGCCTAATTCCACCAACTAGTATTTCTAGTTCATTTTTGAATAGAATTAGTGAGAGTGGAAAAACCTTCTTGTGCCCAAACATAGGAGTAAATTTTATAATTTCACCATTACATAAAATATTAGCAGTAGCTTACCCAGTTTAGAAAGTTACTTGTTATTCCTAGTTTTTACTGTTTAGGTCTATGATCCATTCTGAACTAATTTTCTGTTTGATTAAGGTAAAAGTTGAGGTTATTTACCTGTTGTTTCATATGGATATCTACTTGTTCCAAAAGGATTTGTTCTAAAAACATCCCTTTCTCCACTGGCATTTTTGTTGAAAATTAATTAACCATGT
>NW_020842656.1:0-1184 GCF_003676395.1 Aethalodelphis obliquidens | reverse complement strand
GTAGCGACCTATCCGATGCTGGCTCACAAGTCGCACCATCGGCGAAAGCCAATCACAGAGCGACACATGTTCTTAATCCCTATATAAGCAGACTGCTATAGGATTGCGGTGTCTTCCTTCCATCTTTTCTTTAACCAAGCTGTGCTCCAATAAAGTGTGATACGAGAAGAATCTTGCGTGTGGCGACTCGTCATTCTGCTGGTCGGAGGCGGCTCGCCGCATTTGGTGCCGAAACCCGGGAACTTCGCGCCCTGCATGGAGGACCGATTCAGAACTCGACACACGGAGTGAACCGTCGGATCAAGATCCGATCTGGGTGCCATCAAGACTGACGAGAATTGTTGAAGAAAACTTCAGAGAAGATGCTGAGCTGGATGTTCCTGATGATTCTTCCCTTGCTTAGGGCAGAGAATATGACGTTCTGGGGAATTAGCCGGACCTGGCCAGTTCCCATGCCGATTCACTCTCAGAGCAGAGTTCTTCCAATATTTTATTCCACTAGTTGTGAAATGAATACGGCCTGTACCCAGCCATTGAATTATGACTGGGCACCGTATAATGCCAGTGATTTTATTTTGAATCGAAGTCTTTGTATTAGTTGGAATTCCACAAAGGATTAGATTGGAGAATTCCTAAAGGGAAACTGGTCTCAAGAAGCTGAACGGATGATATTTAAGCAAAAGATTCAGATTATGCAACTGAATGCTACCAAGCTGGAACCCGTTACCTTTGGAGATTTTACCTCTTGGCTCTCTTCTGCCTTTTCCTTCTTTAAAGAGTGGGTAGGGGTGGGGATCTTTGGGCTCTGCTGTATATTTGGGATTATAATATGTCTCTGGTTGGTCTGTCGCATGCGCGTCAGGGCACATCGAGATAAGGTCCTACTCACTCAAGCACTTTTGGCTGTTAGTGAAGGTGATTCTCCCGCAGCCTGGATCTCCGTCCTAAACAATTCGAATGGATTGCCCTTGCACGGAGAGGCCCTGTTGCCATTGCACCTCTATAGGGAATCAAAACTTATTCTGAGTCAGCCTTTGCACCCTGCAGCCCTTGTTGGCATTGCACGCAGGAAGGTGTCTCAGACATGCCAACGGAAGGCTGCCCTCGAACAGTGAGCACATCATGAGGTGAACACTTGTACGGGCTACATTCTGCTTGGTGATTCTAGTAAATAAAAAAGGGGG
>NW_020842655.1:0-1185 GCF_003676395.1 Aethalodelphis obliquidens | reverse complement strand
AATTCCCAATGGGCAGTTCTTTTCTTTAGCACTTAAAAATGTTATTCAATTATTTATTAGTATCCAGCCAGTTTTGCTCAGAAGTAAGCTGTAATCTTAATCCTATTTTTCCTTTCAAAGTAATCTATCTCTTTTTCCTCGGGCTGCTTTTAAGATGTCATGTTTTCTTTGCTATTCATGAATTGTACTGTGGTGATCTTAGGTGTGGTTTTCTTTGTATTTGTTCTTGTTGCATGTTTTTAGTGCTTATTGAATTTATGGCTCCATATATTCTTTTTAGTTTTAGAGCACTCTCAGCTGTTAATATTTCTGAAATATTATTTTCATCCCAATCTCTCTCTCCTTTTTTCTTTGGATTCCAGTTTACACATATGATAAAAAAGTTTACTGTGGCCCATATGTCTCAAATGCGCTTTTGTGTACTTTTTATTCTTTTTGTTTCCCGTGCTTTAGTCTTAATATTGTTACTACTCTATCTTCCAGTCCACTTACCTCTCTTTACCTGTGTCCAATCCACTACCAGGTTTTAAATTTCATATAATTTTTAATTCTATCAGTTCAACTTCAATCAGTTTATGTTTTCTAGTTGTCAAGTTAAATTCTCCACCTTGTCATCTATTTTCTTGAACTTGATAATATTTACCAAAATATGTATGAACTTTAATGTTTAGGTCATCTATGATTCTGATTCTGTTTTGTTTTTTATTCTAATTCTCCTTTTCTTGGTAGTCTTGGTGGTTCTTCAGTGAATACCAGACTTGGGATATGACAAGTTGTAGAGAATGTGAATGACATTACAGTTGCCCTTTGAACAACCTGGGTTTGAACTGCACAGATCCACTTATACATGGATTTTTTTTCAATAAGTAATACAGTACTACATGATCTGTGGTTGGTTGAATCCTCAGATTCAGAACCACAGATAAGAAGGGCCGACCATAAAGTTATATGTGGATTTTTGACTGCACAGGGGGTCAGCGTCTCTAACCCCTACATTGTTCAAGGGTCAACTGTATTTTCTTGAGAAGAGAATTTCCTATTCTTAGGTAGGGAGCAGAGGGGAAGATCACCTCAGTCACTGGACCAACTTCATAGTCATTTTCCTTCTTTATAAGGTTCAATGTAGATGTTGCATCAACCTTCCTAACACACAGACACACAGACACACACACACACACACCCCCG
>NW_020842654.1:643-1186 GCF_003676395.1 Aethalodelphis obliquidens | reverse complement strand
GCGTGTGAGGGCGCGGGTTAGTGTCAGCGTACGGGTTAGAATTAGGGCACGTGTGAGGGTCAGGCTTCTGGGAAGGGTTAGGGTTAGGGTTCGGGCTAGGGATAGAGTTAGGGGACGGGGACGGTTTAGGGTCCGTGGGAGGGTACGACAACGCTTTAGGGGGAGCGTGCGTGTGAGGGCGCGGGTTAATTTGAGCGTAGGGGTTAGGATTAGGGGACGGGTGAGGCTCAGGCTTCGGGGAAGCGTTAGGTTTAGGGTTCGGGCTAGGGTTAAGTTTAGTAGACAGGGACAGTTTAGGGTCGAGGGGAGTGTACGGCAACACATTAGGGGGAGCGTGCATTTGAGGGCGCGGGTTAGTGTCAGCGTATGGTGTAGGATTAGGGGACGGGTGTGGGTCAGGCTTCGGGGAAGGGTTAGTTTAAGTTTTCGGGCTAGGGTTAGGGTTAAGGGACGGGGACGGTTTAGGGTTCGGGCTAGGGTTAGGGTTAGGGGACGAGTACGGGTTAGGGTCCAGGGGAGGGTACGACAACGCTTTAGGGGGAG
>NW_020842654.1:0-543 GCF_003676395.1 Aethalodelphis obliquidens | reverse complement strand
GCGTGTGAGGGCGCGGGTTAGTGTCAGCGTACGGGTTAGAATTAGGGCACGTGTGAGGGTCAGGCTTCTGGGAAGGGTTAGGGTTAGGGTTCGGGCTAGGGATAGAGTTAGGGGACGGGGACGGTTTAGGGTCCGTGGGAGGGTACGACAACGCTTTAGGGGGAGCGTGCGTGTGAGGGCGCGGGTTAATTTGAGCGTAGGGGTTAGGATTAGGGGACGGGTGAGGCTCAGGCTTCGGGGAAGCGTTAGGTTTAGGGTTCGGGCTAGGGTTAAGTTTAGTAGACAGGGACAGTTTAGGGTCGAGGGGAGTGTACGGCAACACATTAGGGGGAGCGTGCATTTGAGGGCGCGGGTTAGTGTCAGCGTATGGTGTAGGATTAGGGGACGGGTGTGGGTCAGGCTTCGGGGAAGGGTTAGTTTAAGTTTTCGGGCTAGGGTTAGGGTTAAGGGACGGGGACGGTTTAGGGTTCGGGCTAGGGTTAGGGTTAGGGGACGAGTACGGGTTAGGGTCCAGGGGAGGGTACGACAACGCTTTAGGGGGAG
>NW_020842653.1:386-1186 GCF_003676395.1 Aethalodelphis obliquidens | reverse complement strand
TAGGGAAATTAAAGCCAGAAAGGGCGTATGCGTTTTCTCCTGAATATATTCAGGAAAAAACGCATACGCCCTTTTTGGGCAAGCAAGCAAGCTTGCAAAGGAAATCTGCACTACAATGAAGTCTCACTTCCCCCCGGTCAAAAGGGACATCTGGAAAAAGTGTAAAATCCAGAAAGGCAGGACAGGCCATGGAGAACAGGGAGCCTTGGTATGCTGATGGGCGGGATGTAAATTGCCAACAGGCACTGGGGAGAAGTGTATGGTGTTTCCTGCAACTTCTAAAAAACAAAGCAACAGAGCCTAGGGCACTTCCACTTATGGTCCTATAGCTTAGGGAAATTAAAATCAAAAAGACACAGCCACCCCAAAGTTTGGGACGCCTCTGTTTACAAGAACCTCGTTTACAGTACAAGTTCAACATCGCAGAAGCCAACAGACACTCGGGAGAAGTGTATGGTGTTTCCTGAAACTTCTAAAAAACAAAGCAACAGAGCCTAGGGCACTTCCACTTATGGTGCTATAGTTTAGGGAAATTAAAATCAAAAACACACAGCCACCCCAAAGTTTTGGACGCCTTTGTTTACAAGAAGCTCGCTTACAGTACAAGTTCAACATCACAGAAAGTGAAAAATGGATAAAGAAGTTGTGGTATTTACTTACAAAGCAATATCACTCAGCAATGAAATCTATGTCATCAGGCCCTTAGCAGCACAATGAGTGGATTCAGGTATGATGATTCTAACTGAAATAAGTCACACAGAAAAAGAAACATCATAAGATATCTGTAATACACGGAATGT
>NW_020842653.1:0-286 GCF_003676395.1 Aethalodelphis obliquidens | reverse complement strand
TATGGAATAGACAAGAGCTACTCCTTGCTCAATGAAATGAACTCTAAACCGCATATTAAACGCCTAAGAATGTACCTGACTAGTAAGTATCTTAAAACCTATGGATTGCTATGTCTCCGAAAGAGAATCAAGCATGTGTACAGGGGCATAAATGCAGCAGTGATAGGATTGGAGAGGTTCGGTGAGCGAATGAAGACCCTTTGAAGTCATATTGCATGGTACCCATTCCACGGGTTTCAACTACCTTAAAGCTGGGTAGTTGAAACCCGTGGAATGGGTACCATGC
>NW_020842652.1:0-1187 GCF_003676395.1 Aethalodelphis obliquidens | reverse complement strand
GGAGGTTAGCAGGACTCAGAGGTGTGTGGTGCTGTCTTGTGGTTGTAATTTTGCATTCCTCATAAGGCCCGATCTGGATCATATTTCTGTCCACTTATGTATTATCTGTATATCTTCATTGGCCCGGTGTCTCTTCAGATCTTGACTTACCTTGAATGGAGCTTTTGTTTTCAAGTTCTTTGTCAACTCTGAGGAAAAATTCTTTATCTTTGATCAGTGTTTGGCAAATATGTTTTTTCTTCCAGTTTGTGGCTTGTTTTCTGGCTTTTGACATAAGGTATGTCAGCATGGAGAAATTTTCATTTAATAAAGTAATTGTTAAATTTTGGTTCCTCTTGTGTGAGGGCTCTTCATGATGTGTGTTGAACATCACAGCTCAAGATGGACATGACGAGACCCATTGCCGTGTTGATATTCTCCTCTGTGATCCTCTGTAATTTTTTATGGTTTCGTATATGTTCAATTTGCCTGCAGACAATTTGGAGTGACTTTCAGTGCGAGTCATAAAGTCTGTGCCTACATTCGTTTCACGGCACGTGGTTCCTAACTGTGCTATGATTAGGGTTCCAGAAGTCCTGGGACATTGGCCTCCATCCCTTGGAACCTGGAGAGTGTGGTGCATTGAGCGGGACTGCCTGCAAAATATTCAGCCTCCACTGTAGTGGGAGTGGGTGCCCCCTGCATTTTCCCAGTTGGCCAGCAGAGGGTGACAAACCAGCCTCTCTCACCAGTGCGGGATCTTCCTCCTCTGCCCACAGGCTTGGCCTTGTGCACAGCTCACAGGCGTTAGGTCTCTCCAGGGCAGGCCAGGGCTTTGGCTTTGGCTTTGGGAAAATGCAGAGCTGCATCCACATGGAGGTTAGCTAGGTTTCCTCTAGACCGGCTGGGACGTCTGGCCTGCTAGGGAAAGGTGAGGAAATGGCGGGGCGGGGGGATGTTTCCTGACAGGCTGCTGGTTGGGGTTACCGGGGGCAGGGAGGTCTGTCTCAGAGGCCCCAGCAGAGCAAAAATGGGGAGGAATATTGTGACTTTTAGTCTTGTGTGGGGTGGGGAAGGAGTCCAGTGTCCTCTTTTAGGGTCATGATGTTCCATATTCTAGGTCTTTTCTTTGTTGTTAGGGTGGCTGTCCTTTCACTGCTCTAGGTCCCTAGCAGCTTGTGTCTTCAGCTAACACACCAGAGATGTGC
>NW_020842651.1:0-1187 GCF_003676395.1 Aethalodelphis obliquidens | reverse complement strand
GCACATCTCTGGTGTGTTAGCTGAAGACACAAGCTGCTAGGGACCTAGAGCAGTGAAAGGACAGCCACCCTAACAACAAAGAAAAGACCTAGAATATGGAACATCATGACCCTAAAAGAGGACACTGGACTCCTTCCCCACCCCACACAAGACTAAAAGTCACAATATTCCTCCCCATTTTTGCTCTGCTGGGGCCTCTGAGACAGACCTCCCTGCCCCCGGTAACCCCAACCAGCAGCCTGTCAGGAAACATCCCCCCGCCCCGCCATTTCCTCACCTTTCCCTAGCAGGCCAGACGTCCCAGCCGGTCTAGAGGAAACCTAGCTAACCTCCATGTGGATGCAGCTCTGCATTTTCCCAAAGCCAAAGCCAAAGCCCTGGCCTGCCCTGGAGAGACCTAACGCCTGTGAGCTGTGCACAAGGCCAAGCCTGTGGGTAGAGGAGGAAGATCCCGCACTGGTGAGAGAGGCTGGTTTGTCACCCTCTGCTGGCCAACTGGGAAAATGCAGGGGGCACCCACTCCCACTACAGTGGAGGCTGAATATTTTGCAGGCAGTCCCGCTCAATGCACCACACTCTCCAGGTTCCAAGGGATGGAGGCCAATGTCCCAGGACTTCTGGAACCCTAATCATAGCACAGTTAGGAACCACGTGCCGTGAAACGAATGTAGGCACAGACTTTATGACTCGCACTGAAAGTCACTCCAAATTGTCTGCAGGCAAATTGAACATATACGAAACCATAAAAAATTACAGAGGATCACAGAGGAGAATATCAACACGGCAATGGGTCTCGTCATGTCCATCTTGAGCTGTGATGTTCAACACACATCATGAAGAGCCCTCACACAAGAGGAACCAAAATTTAACAAGTACTTTATTAAATGAAAATTTCTCCATGCTGACATACCTTATGTCAAAAGCCAGAAAACAAGCCACAAACTGGAAGAAAAATCATATTTGCCAAACACTGATCAAAGATAAAGAATTTTTCCTCAGAGTTGACAGAGAACTAGAAAACAAAAGCTCCATTCAAGGTAAGTCAAGATCTGAAGAGACACCGGGCCAATGAAGATATACAGATAATACATAAGTGGACAGAAATATGATCCAGATCGGGCCTTATGAGGAATGCAAAATTACAACCACAAGACAGCACCACACACCTCTGAGTCCTGCTAACCTCC
>NW_020842650.1:0-1188 GCF_003676395.1 Aethalodelphis obliquidens | reverse complement strand
TTACATTCCATATATATGTGTTAGCATACGGTATTTGTCTTTCTCTTCCTGACTTCACTCGGTATGACACACTCTGGGTCTATCCACTTCATTATAAATAGCTCAATTTCATTTTTTTTATGGCTGAGTAATATTCCATTGTATATATGTGCCACATCTTCTTTATCCATTCATCCGATGATGGGCACTTAGGTTGTTTCCATGTCCTGGCTATTGTAAATAGAGCTGCAATGAACATTTTGGTACATGACTCTTTTTGAATGATGGTTTTCTCAGGGTATATGCCCAGTAGTGGGATTGCTGGGTCATATGGTAGTTCTATTTGTAGTTTTTTAAGGAACCTCCCTACTGTTCTCCATAGTGGCTGTACCAGTTCACATTGCCACCAGCAGTGCAGGAGTGTTCCGTTTTCTCCACACCCTGTCCAGCATTTAGTGTTTGTAGAGTTTTTGATGATGGCCATTGTGACTGGTGTGAGATGATATCTCATTGTAGTTTTGATTTGCATTTCCCTAATGATTAATGATGTTGAGCATTCTTTCATGTGTTTGTTGGCAGTCTGTGTACCTTCTTTGGAGAAATGTCTATTTAGGTCTTCTGCCCATTTTTGGATTGGGTTGTTTGTTTTTTTTGTCATTGAGCTGCATGAGCTGCTTGTAAATTTCGGCAATTAATCCTTTGTCAGTTGCTTCATTTGCAAATATTTTCTCCCATTCTGAGGGTTGTCTTTTGGTCTTGTTTATGGTTTCCTTTGCTGTGCCAAAGCTCTGAAGTTTCATTAGGTCCCATTTGTTTATTTTTGTTTTCAGTTCCAGTTCTCTAGGAGGTGGGTCAAAAAGGATCTTGCTGTGATTTATGTCCTAGAGTGTTCTGCCTATGTTTTCCTCTAAGAGTTTGATAGTTCCTGGCCTCACCTTTAGGTCTTTAATCCATTTTGAGCTTATTTTTGTGTATGGTGTTAGGGAGTGATCTAATCTCATACTTTACCATGTAGCTGTCCAGTTTTCCCAGCACCACTTACTGTAGAGGCTGTCCTTTCTCCACTGTACATTCCTGCCTCGTTTATCAAAGATAAGGTGACCCTATGTGCGTGGGTTTATCTCTGGACTTTCTATCCTGTTCCATTGATCTATCTTTGTGTTTTTGTGCCGGTACCATACTGTCTTGACTACTGTAGCTTTGTAGTAT
>NW_020842649.1:0-1188 GCF_003676395.1 Aethalodelphis obliquidens | reverse complement strand
GGATGGGCTTCCGACTGACCCCTCAACATTCTGGTGTCCAGCCACTGCTTTAGTATTTCTGAGGCCCAGTGCTGACCCTAAGGGTTCTGTAACCCAGCCTCTGTGGGCCTTTAATGAGGCCCGCACTCCAGGATCCTACGGAGCAGGGTCTGTGTGACCATTCTGTGGCTTCTGTAACAAATGACCACAAGCTGGGTGGTTCAGAACAACAGGAATTCATCCTCCCCCAGTCCTGGAGACCAGACATCTGAGATCAAGGTGTTGCAGGACAGAAGTCTCTCCAAAGGCTCCAGGATAGGGTTCTTCCTGCCTTTTCCAGCTTTTGGGGGCTCCAGGCATTCCCAGGCTTGCAGCTGCATCCCTCCCATCTCTGCCTCTGTCTTCACGTGGCTTCTCCTCTGTGCCTGTGTTTCTCCTCTTTTGTCTCTCATAAGGACTTTCTCAATTGGATTGAGGACCGCCGTAACCCAGGATGACCTCACTTCGAGATCTTTAACTACACATAGAAAGACCCTTTTCCCAGATATGGTCCTGTTCACGTGTTCTGGGGGGGGGGCACGTCTTTTGGGGCCAGCATTCAACCCATTGCCTGTGTATAAAATAACCCTCATTTTAGGAGATTGCCAAGGTCCCGTATAGACTGGCACAGACAGTAGCCATGTGGGTGGGGTCTGGGCAGAGTGAGGACCCTGGAATCACCTGGAAAGGATGAAGTCCTGGCTGCATTAGGTGAGCTCTTCTACCACGGGGCACGTGGAAACAGCCACTCCACTCTGTCTGTGGAACGGGACACAGTGCCGAGTCCAGAAATGGTTATATTGGAAAGCTGGCTCTTCTGGGATTTCATCATTAATAGCATCATGTGACCAGTAACTACGGGCTTGGGGGAATCGGTTTCTGGCACGTGATGACAGCACTGTCTCTTTAGGCTCATCCAGCCTAGAATAGAAATGTTTGAAGGAGAAGAGTTTGGGAGATTGTGAAGCTTGGTTGTCCAGGAAACTGAGAAGGTTTGTCAAGGAAGCTTCTCCCTTAAACTGAAGGCAGGGCTGGGAGAGGTGAACTCCAGGGATCTTTTAAAGGGGCTTCTCTGAAGCACCATCCCCTGAGAGGTGGTCTCAGCATGAGCTGTGGTTTGAGAAAAGTGTGATGAGATGAAGCCTGACTTTCTGTGACAGCTGGGGAGGG
>NW_020842648.1:0-1188 GCF_003676395.1 Aethalodelphis obliquidens | reverse complement strand
TTTGCACAGCAAAGGAAACCATAAACAAGACCAAAAGACAACCCTCAGAATGGGAGAAAATATTTGCAAATGAAGCAACTGACAAAGGATTAATTTCCAAAATTTACAAGCAGCTCATGCAGCCCAACATTAAAAAAACAAACAACCCAATCCAAAAATGGGCAGAAGACCTAAACAGACATTTCTCCAAAGAAGACAGACAGATTGCCAACAGACACATGAAAGAATGCTCAACATCATTAATCATTAGGGAAATGCAAATCAAAACTACAATGAGATATCATCTCACACCAGTCAGAATGGCCATCATCAAAAGATCTAGAAACAATAAATGCTGGAGAGGGTGTGGAGAAAAGGGAACACTCTTGCACTGCTGGTGGGAATGTGAATTGGTTCAGCCACTATGGAGAACAGTATGAAGGTTTCTTAAAAAACTACAAATAGAACTACCAGATGACCCAGCAATCCCACTACTGGGCATATACCCTGAGAAAACCATAATTCAAAAAGAGTCATGTACCAAAATGTTCATTGCAGCTCTATTTACAATAGCCCGGAGATGGAAACAACCTAAGTGCCCATCATCGGATGAATGGATAAAGAAGATGTGGCACGTATATACAATGGAATATTACTCAGCCATAAAAAGAAATGAAATTGAGCTATTTGTAATGAGGTGGATAGACCTAGAGTCTGTCATACAGAGTGAAGTAAGTCAGAAAGAGAAAGACAAATACCGTATGCTAACACATATATATGGAATTTAAGAAGAAAAAAAAAATGTCATGAAGAACCTAGGGGTAAGACGGGAATAAAGACACAGACCTACTGGAGAACGGACTTGAGGATATGGGGAGGGGGAAGGGTGAGCTGTGACAAAGCGAGAGAGAGGCATGGACATATACACACTAACAAACATAAGGTAGATAGCTAGTGGGAAGCAGCCGCATAGCACAGGGATATTGGCTCGGTGCTTTGTGACCGACTGGAAGGGTGGGATAGGGAGGGTGGGAGGGAGGGAGACGCAAGAGGGAAAGAGATATGGGAACATATGTATATGTATAACTGATTCACTTTGTTATAAAGCAGAAACTAACACACTATTGTAAACCAATTATACCCCAATAAAGATGTTTAAAAAAAAATGGATTAAAGACCTAAATGTAAGGCCAGAAACTATCAAACTCT
>NW_020842647.1:0-1189 GCF_003676395.1 Aethalodelphis obliquidens | reverse complement strand
ATATATTAAAAATAATATAAATATACCAATATTAAATATTATATTGACGTATAAATGTAATATACTATTATTTATATTAATGTATAACAATTATGTATTATATTAATATATATTTTTGCCTAGCATATATTATATACAACATACATGAGTAATGAAATGTATTTATATGGTTAATATGTTTGTAATATTAATATGATATATCCTGTAATATTGATTATAAAACAACTATATCATAATATATAAATATATAATTATTATTATCTGATATAATACACTATAGTTAATATATTCTATAGAACACAATGTATAATGTATTAGTATAAGATAATTGTATTATATAATATAAATATAATACATATATAAAACTATATATCTTTTAGTTATACATTACAGATACGAGTATGTATAGCTATTTATAATTTTATTTACATAGGAATCTGGTCATCATAACAATTGATGTAAAAATATGCAATATTTTCAATCCAATGGGCCTTAACCTCACTACCTACACACAACTGCTTTTAAAATCTTGAACCCTGTGTAACTCATGCTTCCATATCTCTCAATCTGCTTTTCTACACATGCACGTAGACACACATTTATACACGATATATATGTATACTACCACTTTTCAGTTCAATGTATATAAAATATATAATGATATTCCTGTATATGTATACAAATTTAAATCAAAGATATGTGTATAGGTATGTATTTCATATGTTTATATAAATATATCATACAAATAATGTATGTGTATATAAATACATGACTGTATACATACATACACAGAAATATACTTATTTAAACAAAAGGGACCTAAATATAGTTCTCTAAGAATAAAAGTGTGTGTCTCACTGTTTCATTAACAGTTTATAGTTTTCTACTATATGTGCTTCTACAATTGTTATGAACAATTCCCATTTTTGTTGAATGTTTTAATTTTTTGCCTTTTTTTTTTTTATGGTACGCGGGCCTCTCACTGTTGTGGCCTCTCCCATTGCGGAGCGCAGGCTCAGCGGCCATGGCTCACGGGCCCAGCCGCTCCGCAGCATGTGGGATCTTCCCGGACCGGGGCACAAACCCGTGTCCCCTGCATCGGCAGGTGGACTCTCAACCACTGCACCACCAGGTAAGCCCAATTTTTTGCCATTATTAATGAAGTTCTGAAGAATACGGTGGGCAAGAT
>NW_020842646.1:0-1189 GCF_003676395.1 Aethalodelphis obliquidens | reverse complement strand
TAAGGAAAACACAAAAAGGCCAATTAACCACTGAGGAACCTCTTCCCCTACTGGCTATCCTATCACTGTTCCAGGCTTTCCCTCTCCCGGGACAGGGAAGGAGCAGGGACAGAGCTGTTTGGCAGCTCCCCTAGTTTATGACCCCACCCAGTGTCTTCACCTCCCACAGCCATGCCTACCCAGTGAGGACACCTGAGGAAGGGTCAGGGATTATTGACTCAGATGTATCAACCAGGTCTTTTTCTTTACCCAGCGACTGGACACACTTACGGAAGTAAAATAAATTAGTATTTATTGTAAGGGTAGAAATACATTAATACTTGCAAGTGGCAGGTTGAAGACTGGGTTTGGACCTGGCAGGTCCAGGGGCTCACACTGTCTCAGTGTGACCTTGCTTCTCTCCAAACCTTTGTCCCGCTCAGTGCCTTTGGGGGACCCCATTCACAGGCACAGGCTCTCTCACTGCCCTTGGGCCAACAGCAGTTCTAGGCTGACAACCACTCACCATCCATTTTCTGAGAAAGAGTTTCTCCTTTTCTTGGATTCCAAGAAAGTCATGGTTTTAAATGCCTTTGATCTGGCTTGGGTTGCCTTCTCATCCTTGACCCATCACCAGAAGATGGAAAATGGGACTGGCTAGATGTGGGTTGTAAACCCATCTTCGGGCTGGGTGGAACATGGGGTCATCCTTCTGCAACTGTTTGGACTGGAAGCAGGTGAGATATAATTCCCAAAGGAAAACTGAGGCCCTTGGGCCTGAGAACAGATGCTGGCTGGGATAAAGCAACAGATTCTATGTCAATGACAGCTCACTGCACAGCACAGAATCTGACACAAAAGAAAGAAAGGGGTTCACTTAGGGTCAGGGGCTGCAGCAACTCATCCAGTGCTCTTACTGTCCCTCCCAAGACTGCAAGTTCTTTCACTTGCTGAAAAGTCAGGATCATTGGTGGTGGTAAACTCTAGTCTCTTTCCTTGGGCATCAGGTCCTCACATCTCAGAGGCTGGCCCAGAACAGCCCATGTGCCGTCAGAAGACACACAGACCTCATTCCTGCCCCTGAGAGGTGGGAGTCCTTGAGTTATGCCATCTCCCTGGCCATATTAATTGCCCATCCCTGAAAAACAATACTGCTCCTTTTCCAGTTTCTTCTCTCTCCTTTACTAAGAGGAAGAAACCAAATGCTAGG
>NW_020842645.1:0-1191 GCF_003676395.1 Aethalodelphis obliquidens | reverse complement strand
AGACAGAAAAGGATAAGTGAAAATTCTCTAGTTCTGAATTTAAATGGTAAGTAGCAGTATGAACCTATGACATATTTTAAAAATATTAAAAACAAACATACATATTTCCTAGCTCTGACCACTGAAAAAGTCTAGAAACAACTGATGTCATGTCAAAAGGACTCAGGAGTCCCTGGGAAGCTCCAACTGGCCAAAGGTAGGGCCTCAGTTAGAATGATAACTGTAACGGAGTCCACGGTGATATGAATAAATAAATTTTACAAAACTGGTCATCACTGGAGGATATTTGTGAATCAACTCATTATTCTGAAAACTGTTAAATAAAAGAAGAGAATCATGCCTCTACAACTGGGCAACCAAATAGCTGATGAGGGGAGTCTTCTCCTCAGAGAAATATACGCAGCTAATAAGTGAAGAAAAGAACAACAGAATTCACCATTTTTTGAAGTCTCAACTGAACTAATGGATGTCGGTACGAATCATCAGTGACTGCTAATATCACAGAAAGAGACAATTACCTATGTCTCCATGGAAGAACACATCATCACCTATGACACTGTCATGCCAAAACAAAACATGCAAGCTTCATTCTGATCAACTACCAATTTACAGGAAATAAAAGGATTGAAGAATACGTTACCAGCACATGGAATGTAATCATCAAAATACAGATGGGACAAATTACCTGGTTTCTTTACAAATAAAATTCAAGGAGGACAAAACAGTGAGAGAGACATGGAGGGAGAACCTAGAGATTAAACAAGACTTCAGAGACCGAACAATCAACGGCAAAGGATGGACCTTCTTCGGATCTAATTCAAAATTCTTAAAAACAACTTTTTATGACATTTAGGAGACAACTGCAAATTTGAGCACTCACTGGGTATTTAATATTAAAACATGATATGAAGGAATAAAAGTCCTATATTTTAAATACACATTCCAAAATTATATAGGTGTAATTACATGTTGTCTCGGAGCTGCTTCAAGATAATATGGAATGGGGTGAAACAGGTGGGGGTATAGATAAAACATGACAGCCATCAGTTGGTAAATAATAAAGCCGGATGAGTTCATGGGTATACAAGGAACACTCACAATATTTTTATACTTTTGTACATGTTTAAAATTTGTGATAATCGTTTAAAGACAAGACGACACTGCAGAAAACAGTCTGGCAGTTTCTCAAGG
>NW_020842644.1:0-1191 GCF_003676395.1 Aethalodelphis obliquidens | reverse complement strand
TATATACAATGGAATATTACTCAGCCATAAAAAGAGACGAAATTGAGGTATTTGTAATGAGGTGGATAGACCTAGAGTCTGTCATACAGAGTGAAGTAAGTCAGAAAGAGAGAGACAAATACCGTATGCTAACACATATATATGGAATTTAAGAAAAAAAAATGTCATGAAAAACCTAGGGGTGAAACAGGAATAAAGACACAGACTTACTAGAGAATGGACTTGAGGCTATGGGGAGGGGGAAGGGTAAACGATGACAAAGCGATAAAGAGGCATGGACATATATACACTACCAAACGTAAGGTAGATAGCTAGTGGGAAGCAGCCGCATAGCACAGGGAGATCAGCTCGGTGCTTTGTGACCGCCTGGAGGGGTGGGATAGGGAGGGTGGGAGGGAGGGAGACGCAAGCGGGAAGAGATATGGGAACATATGTATATATATAACTGATTCATTTTGTTGTGAAGCTGAAACTATCATACCATTGTAAAGCAATTATACTCCAATAAAGATGTTTTAAAAAAAAAAAAAAAAAAGAAATGCACAACCTGCCAAGACTGAATCAGGAAGAAATAGAAAATATGAACAGACCAATCACAAGCACTGAAATTGAAACTCTGATTAAAAATCTTCCAACGAAGAAAAGCCCAGGACCAGATGGCTTCACAGGCGAATTCTATCAAACATTTAGAGAAGACCTAACACCTATCCTTCTCAAACTCTTCCAAAATATAGCAGAGGGAGGAACACTCCCAAACTCATTCTACGAGGCCACCATCACCATGATACCAAAACCAGACAAGGATGTCACAAAGAAAGAAAACTACAGGCCAGTATCACTGATGAACATAGATGCAAAAATCCTCAACAAAATACTAGCAAACAGAATCCAACAGCACATTAAAAGGATCATACACCATGATCAAGTGGGGTTTATTCCAGGAATGCAAGGATTCTTCAATATACGCAAATCAATCAACATGATACATCATATTAACAAATTGAAGGAGAAAAACCATATGATCATCTCAATAGATGCAGAGAAAGCTTTTGACAAAATTCAACACACATTTATGATTAAAACCCTGCAGAAAGTAGGCATAGAGGGAAATTTCCTCAACATAATAAAGGCCATATATGACAGACCCACAGCAAACATCATCCTCAATGGTGAAAAACTGAAAGCATTTCC
>NW_020842643.1:0-1191 GCF_003676395.1 Aethalodelphis obliquidens | reverse complement strand
CGCGTGTGAGGCGAACGTGATAACCACTACACTACGGAAACACGGCGCGAGCTACACTTCGGTGACACATCCCTGAAATCCGTAGGTCCTGCCACCACTATCCTAGTCGCCATCTTTTTAAACTGAAGAATGAACCTTGAAGCCCCAAGACCTCTCAGGCAAGGAGTCTGCGGCTTCCGAGAGGCCCTGCTTTTAGGGCTCCAAGCCTGCCCAGAAGGGAGGACCCCCGAGCCTCCCACAGTCGGCCTTTGGGCTCCCGCACCGACCGCAGAGTCCTTGGATCCACAGCTATGCCCCCGAGTGCAGGGGTCGCCCCCGCTGACTCCTCAGCTCCCAGAAACCGCGGGAGCCGGGGGTTCGCGCAAGTGCCCTTTGGGCCTAAGGGGGAAAAGTAGAGAATTAGGTTCATTCCAGTGAGCTCTCTCTCTGCAGCTGATCCTGTGTGTCCCAGCTGCATTTCTCCAAAGCCTTCAAACAGAGTTCCTTTAATCCACACTTGACTTAGTCGTTTTCAGGGTGAATGCCAGCTTGCTACAAACACCCCATCATAACTGAGGGAGGAAATCTACAACTTCCAGGTAAATTCTATTATCTTCCTTTGATTTCTTCAAACAACAACAAGCAAAGAGACATGTCACTGGTACATACTTGCACTTTTCTTATAATACTAAAGGTATGTCTGACTATCTGTGAAAAGCTCTTGCTATAGATACATGTGCAAGAGATTGTCTACCAGGAGCTAAACAATCGTCATGCCTGCCCAGGGTCCAAGAATCTGATGAAGCTGGATGCAGTGCCCCACTGCCTTTAGATCACCAGTTAGATGACCATCCAAACCAACCAGTTTTCCAGATGCAGGTCACTAATATGAGGGAGAAGAGGTCAGCTAAACATTTAAACAATCGTAATTTGTTCTGGGGAATGTTGAAGGTCAGCAGTGGTACAGTTAGAAGGGGAAATAAAAGACTTCATAATAAGGATAATAGCAGCTTTCTCGAGCTTTACTGAGTGACCAGCACTGTTCCTCAGTGCTTTACTGTGGAATAACTTATTAAGTCCACATAACAACCCTGGAAGATAGTGTAGGACTTTACTACCCCTTGTTGCAGATGAGAACACCGAGGCACTGAAAAGCTGAGCTAACCTTTTCAGGGTCTCACCCCCGTGACAGTGAGAGCCAGCACTCAGACC
>NW_020842642.1:0-1191 GCF_003676395.1 Aethalodelphis obliquidens | reverse complement strand
TATATACAATGGAATATTACTCAGCCATAAAAAGAGACGAAATTGAGGTATTTGTAATGAGGTGGATAGACCTAGAGTCTGTCATACAGAGTGAAGTAAGTCAGAAAGAGAGAGACAAATACCGTATGCTAACACATATATATGGAATTTAAGAAAAAAAAATGTCATGAAAAACCTAGGGGTGAAACAGGAATAAAGACACAGACTTACTAGAGAATGGACTTGAGGCTATGGGGAGGGGGAAGGGTAAACGATGACAAAGCGATAAAGAGGCATGGACATATATACACTACCAAACGTAAGGTAGATAGCTAGTGGGAAGCAGCCGCATAGCACAGGGAGATCAGCTCGGTGCTTTGTGACCGCCTGGAGGGGTGGGATAGGGAGGGTGGGAGGGAGGGAGACGCAAGCGGGAAGAGATATGGGAACATATGTATATATATAACTGATTCATTTTGTTGTGAAGCTGAAACTATCATACCATTGTAAAGCAATTATACTCCAATAAAGATGTTTTAAAAAAAAAAAAAAAAAAGAAATGCACAACCTGCCAAGACTGAATCAGGAAGAAATAGAAAATATGAACAGACCAATCACAAGCACTGAAATTGAAACTCTGATTAAAAATCTTCCAACGAAGAAAAGCCCAGGACCAGATGGCTTCACAGGCGAATTCTATCAAACATTTAGAGAAGACCTAACACCTATCCTTCTCAAACTCTTCCAAAATATAGCAGAGGGAGGAACACTCCCAAACTCATTCTACGAGGCCACCATCACCATGATACCAAAACCAGACAAGGATGTCACAAAGAAAGAAAACTACAGGCCAGTATCACTGATGAACATAGATGCAAAAATCCTCAACAAAATACTAGCAAACAGAATCCAACAGCACATTAAAAGGATCATACACCATGATCAAGTGGGGTTTATTCCAGGAATGCAAGGATTCTTCAATATACGCAAATCAATCAACATGATACATCATATTAACAAATTGAAGGAGAAAAACCATATGATCATCTCAATAGATGCAGAGAAAGCTTTTGACAAAATTCAACACACATTTATGATTAAAACCCTGCAGAAAGTAGGCATAGAGGGAAATTTCCTCAACATAATAAAGGCCATATATGACAGACCCACAGCAAACATCATCCTCAATGGTGAAAAACTGAAAGCATTTCC
>NW_020842641.1:0-1192 GCF_003676395.1 Aethalodelphis obliquidens | reverse complement strand
GGGGACCCCGGTCCCCCCGGGCCTGGAATGTCGGCGGGCTTGCCCTTCTGTACTTTAGGATCTGACATGTAGGGTTTCTTTTTCCTGGTAGTTCATTCTTAGCGGTGTCAACGTGCTTAGTTTTTTTTTTGTTGTTGTTTTTTTTTAGGTCACCCTTTCCTCCCTCTCTCCAGTTTTATTGTGTTTCTGTTTTGTTTTGTTTTAGTTAGGCATTTTGTCCCTCTGATCTTGAGTGGGTGGGCTGGCAGGACACTTGGAGAGGAGGCGTTCTGTCCCCTGATCTTGAGTGGCCTTTGGAAAATGACAGGCCAGACGGAAATGTACACAGGCGTCCGGTGATTCCAGAAATGCAGCGTGTCCGGCTAGGTGGGCGCCCGGCCTCTCGTCCCCCGTGGCGGTGTGGTGCGCGTGTTCCTTGTGTCAGGGTTTACGCTTGGGCCCCGGAGCCCACCTTCCGGAGGGAAAGCGCAGCGGGCGCCTTGGGCCGGCGCCTTTGGGGCGCCCTTTCGTGCGCTCGGCTTGCGGGAGACCGGCCTCCAGGCGACCCGGCGGGGAGGCCCGCGCGACCCGGCCCTCCCGCGGGCTCCGTGTGTGTCAGTTTGTGGAAAGTGTGTCGCGGCCGGGGTCGGGGTCGGGATGCTGGGACCACCTGGGAGCCGATGTAGAGGGATATGATTTCCATTTTCAAGGCGCATTCATCCTATGCAGGGAAACAGCCTAACATAAAATTTGCCTAACAAAAAATATATTAACAGGTGGAAAGACTATCTCCCAGTTGAACAGCGGATGCCTGGGACTCGTTTCACTGCTTTCAAATTTCCTTTAAAAAAGGTGAGCAAAAGTTAATACCGTATTCTTCCAGAAATCTGAATTCACCATATAGAGCCCTGGCTCTCAACCCTGTCGTACTCCATTTTCCCTTTTTATAGCAAATACTTTTTAATACCTCTTTTACTATCCAGAAATGAGATTCATAGACAAATACAACCAACTTTTGTACTTAATTAAAAAACAAAAAAAAACAATGCAATGCCCTAACTATAAATAAAGAATAAAGTAATTTATAAGAAAGTAATATGTATCTCAGTATGTAAATGTTTGGGGATGACTATACTAGAAATAAAGAAATAGTCAGTTACTTGTACCATGAATGCAATAAACTATGGACTTTGATTGGTAATGATGTGTCAGT
>NW_020842640.1:363-1192 GCF_003676395.1 Aethalodelphis obliquidens | reverse complement strand
CTTGCAAGCGGCCCCTGAGAAACCGGGATCCAAGCTTCCAAAGGGAAAAGCCTGCTTCTGTATGCAGGGTCACCTAGCCTAGTTAGCAGCAGACCTAAGTCCCTGCTGTATTGGCCCTGCGAAGCGAGACCGTCCCAAGACACTGGGAACTTCGCTGAATAAAGTTTCCTTTACAGGCGTCTAAGTATGGCGACTTCCCTAACAGAACGAAGACCTTAGCAAGGCCTAGTAGGCAATGCCTCTTACGACGACTACCAGTGTAACGTGAGGAATTGTGCTCTTTGCTCAGTTTGGATCTCACCTCGACATCCTGCTTAACCTAGAGAGGGGGCACTTGTGAGCTCCCGGAAAGAACGCTGAGCCGAGTGTTCACCTCAATGCAGGTGGCTTTTCGTAACCGAATCAAAGGTGCGCAGCACACGAGACTGGTTAGGACTGCCTTCGGTAGCGTTTGGCAAGCTGTGGCAACGTAGGTTTCCAAGGAAGAGGACAGTGTGTCGCCTTGGACTCTGCACGCCAGGAAATGTTAACAAGGGCCTACACGGATGCCTGTTTCTCAGCAGGTCGGGAGGAGACGTGTGGTCTTGAGTGCAGTTGCGTGGCAAACAGTGCGGAGGCCAGAGTTCTGTGAGAGCCGACAGCTCTCCTCGCTCTCCGTTTAAGCCCGAAGACGGTGGAGAACTCACGGAAACCGCGGCGGGCAAGACCTGTCCGGCGGCCATTTCGCCACTACGCTGAGGCCAAGGGTCGCCTTGCGGTTTCCCAGGACGAACGTGGGCTGCAGGATTAGCTCTCCTCCAGAGTTGCAAGAGCCCTGCTTCTCAGGCAG
>NW_020842640.1:0-263 GCF_003676395.1 Aethalodelphis obliquidens | reverse complement strand
AAAATACTCGCTTCCTACCCGGGCGTAGGGGCAGAGGACAGATGCTGAGCAGTAGCAGGGCCTTGCAAGCGGCCCCTGAGAAACCGGGATCCAGGCTTCCAAAGGGAAACGCCTGCTTCTGTATGCAGGGTCACCTAGCCCTGTTAGTAGCAAACCTAAGTCCCTGCAGTATTCGCGCTGCAAAGGTTGACCATCGCCAAACAATGGGAACTTCGCTGAATAAATTGTCCTTTCAAGGCCTCTAAGTGTGGCTGGTTCCTTAA
>NW_020842639.1:0-1192 GCF_003676395.1 Aethalodelphis obliquidens | reverse complement strand
ATGACAGCTCACTGCACAGCACAGAATCTGACACAAAAGGAAGAAAGGGGTTCACTTAGGGTCCTGCAGCCCACTTAGGGGCTGCAGCGACTCATCCAGTGCTCTTACTGTCCCTCCCAAGACTGCAAAAAGTTCTTTCACTTGCTGAAAAGTCAGGATCATTGGTGGTGGTAAACTCAAGTCTCTTTCCTTGGGCATCAGGTCCTCACATCTCAGAGGCTGGCCCAGAACAGCCCATGTGTCCTGAGAAGACACACAGACCTCATTCCTGCCCCTGAGAGGTGGGAGCCCTGAGTTATGCCATCTCCCTGGCCATATTAATTGCCCATCCCTGAAAAACAATACTGCTCCTTTTCCAGTTTCTTCTCTCTCCGTTACTAAGAGGAAGAAACCAAATGCTAAGGTGGTAAGGACACTTGAGCAATGAAGTAACGGGAGGCTCGAGAATTATTCCATGCCATGGAACCCATAATTGGCAGGCTTTCCAGAGGCCACATGGATGCATATGGCTCTCCAAGACAATGGCAGTGGCAGTGTTAACCTCACACTGGGAGGTCCAGTTGCTCCCATATCTTTGATTCTTAATGAATATGCATGTCAAAAGTTTCTAACGACTGAAAGGACAAAGGATTGCAGGGCCATGGTCTGTTGCATGGGTGTTGCGTCAGGGCCACACTCCAATGTCTAGAGGATTACTCCCTCGCTTGGCAGCCTATGAGGCCGTGAGCGGGAGGCCTTTTTCTCAGCCACGTGCATGTTGCTGGTTGAAACTTCTCAAAGGAATGTCTACACTGCCCAGGTAGCTCTTGAACTGCCCAGCATCATGCTCAGCTCCGTAGCTGTACATGAGGGCATGACAATGCCCAGGCTGGACTGAGCTAGAGGACCACAGATCCCTGCCTGGATAGTCAGAGGTCGAGGGATGTCCTGCCTGAGACTTGATCATCTATTCATGCCCACTTAGATGGGACAAAGGATGCCTCCAGTGCCAGGAGGGCTCCAGCAGCCCTCAAGAAGGCAGCATCTGGGGGCTGGCAGGTCACTGCACCCAGTCCTGTATAAATCCACACATGTCCACTCAGTGCCCTCCTGTCTGGGCTGTGCTGGAACCTGGGGCTGCCCAGGCAGAGTAGGGCCAGCATCACCCTTCCCAGGTAGGAGGGCAGAAGGAAACCAT
The DNA here is from genome assembly GCF_003676395.1 of Aethalodelphis obliquidens. NCBI lineage: Eukaryota > Metazoa > Chordata > Mammalia > Artiodactyla > Delphinidae > Aethalodelphis > Aethalodelphis obliquidens. The sequence goes on along the minus strand of NW_020842639.1, from coordinate 15 downwards.
GCATGACTTCTGACA
>NW_020842638.1:0-1192 GCF_003676395.1 Aethalodelphis obliquidens | reverse complement strand
CCTCATTTAATCTCTACCAAATGAATACTGTGAAACATGTTTAATCAGTATTCCCATTTCCAAGATGTGGGAACTGAGGCAGGAAGTATGGTACATCAAAATTCAGAAATTTTGTCACTCCAGATATATCCAGGTCTAGCTCTTTAACCTGTATAATAGTCTTTTTCTCTTTTCCTTGCCGTGTGTACCTTTCATCTTCTCCCACTGTCAAATTCGAGTGTTAACTCTAACCTCTCTTGACCTCCGCTATCCACTGAAGGATGCCTTCTGGCTTCCTAGAAAAGCTTCACCGTTCTTAGCAGAGTACTTGAGATCTAGCAGGTGCTTTGTTAAGTGAATGAGTTAATAAACATATAAGAGAACATTCAAATGCCATTTAAGGGATGGAGAAACAGGCTCTGAAAGATTAAGTAACTTCCTTCATGTAAGGGGTCAAGCTGGAATTCAGATTCTGGAGCCCAAGTGATCATCCTCAGAATAATCTAAGTTATCTTCATTGGGATAGAATATGCTCAGTCTATATCCCTCACTAGACTCTAAGGAAAAGAAGGCAGTACTAGGCACCTAATGCACTTCATTTTGGGTAAATTTTTCATTTATGCAAAAATACTTGTGTAAAGATAGACTAAAGCCTTAAGCTTTCCCTGCTGGATTCCCTGCTCAACGGTGAGTACTCCTGTGATGAAAACTCGCCTAACGCACTGAATGACCTTGACCAAGCAGCTTTCCTTTACAGCCTCCATTTTCTTTTCTGTAAAATACTGTTGACAGGACATGTTCCACCTGCCTCATAGAAATGCGTTTATAAAGCACTTTGGAAAGCATGAAGCTTTCTTTTTTTTTTTTTTTTTTCGGTACGTGGGCCTCTCACTGCTGTGGCCTCTCCTGTTGCAGAGCACAGGCTCCGGATGCGCAGGCTCAGCAGCCATGGCTCACGGGCCCAGCCGCTCCACGGCATGTGGGATCTTCCCGGACCGGGGCACGACCCTGTGTCCCCTGCATCGGCAGGCGGACTCTCAACCACTGCACCACCAGGGAAGCCCAAGCATGAAGCTTTCTTCAAAAGCAAGTAAGTACTTTAAATGTCATTATTATAGGACTCCTTAAAAGGAGGCTTTTTATGGTGAAAAGAAACCTTAGCTTAGCAATTGTGCAACTCAACCACAGAAAATTTAAGGCGGAACATGCATGA
>NW_020842637.1:0-1194 GCF_003676395.1 Aethalodelphis obliquidens | reverse complement strand
GCCGCGGCTCGCGCCCGTCTCTGGGGTCCGCGCTTTCAGCCGCGGCTTGCGCCCGTCTCTGGGGTCCGCGCTTTCAGCCGCGGCTCACGCCCGTCTCTGGGGTTCGCGCTTTTAGCCGCGGCTCGCGCCCGTCTCTGGAGTTCCTTTAAGCAGCGTTCTTAAACCCCTCTCCTCACGCCCCAGGAAACAAAGAGGGAAGGAAAAGTCTCCTGCCTCTTCGGCAGGTGCAGACTTTTCCCCGGACTCCCTCCCGGTTAGCTGTGGTGCACTAACCCCTTCAGGCTAAGTTCAAGCCGCCAACCCCAGTCCTCTGCCTCAGAGCCTCAGCTCGCAGCCCCGCCCGCCCCGGCGGGTGAGCAGACAAGCCTCTCTGGCTGGTGAGTGCCGGTCGGCACCGATCCTCTGTGCGGGCATCTCCCCGCTTTGCCCTCCGCACCCGTTGCTGTGCACTCCTCCACGGCTTCGAAGCTCCCCCCTCCGCCTCCCGCAGTTTCCGCCCGCGAAGGGGCTTCCTAGTGTGTGGAAACTTTTCCTCCTTCACAGCTCCCTCCCACTGGTGCAGGTGCCGTCCCTATTCTTTTGTCTCTGTTTTTTCTTTTTTTCTTTTGCCCTACCCAGGTACGTGGGGAGTTTCTTGCCTTTTGGGAGGTCTGAGGTCTTCTGACAGCCTTCAGTAGGTGATCTGTAGGAGTTGTTCCACGTGTAGATGTATTTCTGGTGTATCTGTGGGGAGGAAGGTGATCTCCGCGTCTTACTCTTCCGCCAAGTTCCTGCTCTCTCCAGCAGTGTCTTATAGTTTTCTGCATACAGGCCTTTTGTCTCCTTAGGTAGGTTTATTCCTAGATATTTTATTCTTTTTGTTGCAGTGGTAAATGGGAGTGTTTTCTTGATTTCACTTTCAGATTTTTCATCATTAGTGTATAGGAATGCTAGAGATTTCTGTGCATTAATTTTGTATCCTGCTACTTTACCAAATTCATTGATTAGCTCTAGTAGTTTTCTGGTAGCATCTTTAGGATTCTCTATGTATAGTATCGTGTCATCTGCAAACAGTGACAGCTTTACTTCTTTTCCGATTTGGATTCCTTTTATTTCCCTTTCTTCTGTGATTGCTGTGGCGAAAACTTCCAAAACTATGTTGAATAAGGGTGAGAGTGGGCAACCTTGTCTTGTTCCTGATCTTAGTGGAAATGC
>NW_020842636.1:0-1194 GCF_003676395.1 Aethalodelphis obliquidens | reverse complement strand
GCCGCGGCTCGCGCCCGTCTCTGGGGTCCGCGCTTTCAGCCGCGGCTTGCGCCCGTCTCTGGGGTCCGCGCTTTCAGCCGCGGCTCACGCCCGTCTCTGGGGTTCGCGCTTTTAGCCGCGGCTCGCGCCCGTCTCTGGAGTTCCTTTAAGCAGCGTTCTTAAACCCCTCTCCTCACGCCCCAGGAAACAAAGAGGGAAGGAAAAGTCTCCTGCCTCTTCGGCAGGTGCAGACTTTTCCCCGGACTCCCTCCCGGTTAGCTGTGGTGCACTAACCCCTTCAGGCTAAGTTCAAGCCGCCAACCCCAGTCCTCTGCCTCAGAGCCTCAGCTCGCAGCCCCGCCCGCCCCGGCGGGTGAGCAGACAAGCCTCTCTGGCTGGTGAGTGCCGGTCGGCACCGATCCTCTGTGCGGGCATCTCCCCGCTTTGCCCTCCGCACCCGTTGCTGTGCACTCCTCCACGGCTTCGAAGCTCCCCCCTCCGCCTCCCGCAGTTTCCGCCCGCGAAGGGGCTTCCTAGTGTGTGGAAACTTTTCCTCCTTCACAGCTCCCTCCCACTGGTGCAGGTGCCGTCCCTATTCTTTTGTCTCTGTTTTTTCTTTTTTTCTTTTGCCCTACCCAGGTACGTGGGGAGTTTCTTGCCTTTTGGGAGGTCTGAGGTCTTCTGACAGCCTTCAGTAGGTGATCTGTAGGAGTTGTTCCACGTGTAGATGTATTTCTGGTGTATCTGTGGGGAGGAAGGTGATCTCCGCGTCTTACTCTTCCGCCAAGTTCCTGCTCTCTCCAGCAGTGTCTTATAGTTTTCTGCATACAGGCCTTTTGTCTCCTTAGGTAGGTTTATTCCTAGATATTTTATTCTTTTTGTTGCAGTGGTAAATGGGAGTGTTTTCTTGATTTCACTTTCAGATTTTTCATCATTAGTGTATAGGAATGCTAGAGATTTCTGTGCATTAATTTTGTATCCTGCTACTTTACCAAATTCATTGATTAGCTCTAGTAGTTTTCTGGTAGCATCTTTAGGATTCTCTATGTATAGTATCGTGTCATCTGCAAACAGTGACAGCTTTACTTCTTTTCCGATTTGGATTCCTTTTATTTCCCTTTCTTCTGTGATTGCTGTGGCGAAAACTTCCAAAACTATGTTGAATAAGGGTGAGAGTGGGCAACCTTGTCTTGTTCCTGATCTTAGTGGAAATGC
>NW_020842635.1:209-1194 GCF_003676395.1 Aethalodelphis obliquidens | reverse complement strand
TTAGGTCTTTAGCTAAGCTTTCCCCAAAGATGGTGTGGGAATTTTTGCACCCTTGGGGCCAGACGGCCCGGAAGTATTGTTTTAGTTGTATGTTGAGTCCTGCCACTCACAAGCCAAAATTTCTTGTGACTCTGGGACTAATGGAATACAAAAGAAGGCATCATTGAAGACTAATACAGAATACCATGTCCTGGTGGTTGGTAGAATGACCAGCAGGGTGTAGGAATTAGGAGCAACTGGAGGTATATCCTCGGTGGCTTCACTGACTGTCCTGACATCCTTTACCAGGTCCCCAGCAGCCCATGGGGCTCTCGTGGTCAGACCAATCCCAGAATATGGAGCTCACCTGGGCAGGTACCCCACCCCCACCCCAGCCCACGGGGCTCTCGTGGTCAGGCCCCTCCCAGGATACAGAGCTACCCTTGCAGGTACCGTGGCAGGGCTGGGCACACAGGAACCGTGCACATAGCCCTCATTGCAGAGCACCCCCAGCTCACCTGTCGCTCAGAGCTGACACAGAGCACCTCAGAGCAGGACTTGAACTAACAAACAGCAGCTGCGACAGGTCTGTGACCCTGGGCATCACTCTGTGCGGCCTCCCTCCACCTGGTCTTCCAGAGACTTCCACTGCACCCGGGGCACCAGGCCTCTGTCTCCAACCACCACCCACCCCTCCTCTCCCTGACTCCTGGGTTCCTCTCATTAGGAGAGGGTTTTCTTGAAGTTGTCTCCCACTCATGGGCCAGATAAAATGATTAGAAAACAAGCCAAAGCTGCAGCCTCTTGTCTATCCTGACTCTCAGGAGCCCACACCTGTTCCTTGGACCTGGCCGGTTCAGCAAGTTCCATTTTCTGCAACTGTGAGCCCCTGAGGGGTGATGATTGGCTGACCTGGGCAGCCTTACCGTGCCGGCCAGCCCTCCCCAGGTGTGCCTGGGTTGAGATCAATATAAATACCACTCCAGGCAGCAAGAGCCCCTGCAGC
>NW_020842635.1:0-109 GCF_003676395.1 Aethalodelphis obliquidens | reverse complement strand
GGGGCTGGGCTGGTGGGAGGGAGTGAGAGGCCATGGCTTTGTGGGTGGCCCAGTGTGAGTGTGGCTCTGCTGGACTTTCTGCAGCAGTTGCCAGGCTGCCACCTGCTAA
>NW_020842634.1:603-1196 GCF_003676395.1 Aethalodelphis obliquidens | reverse complement strand
TTGCACCCGAGTACCAGGGGACGAAAACTGAGACATATTTGAACACGTCTCCGGATCACACGGTTGATCATACTCTGGGTTCCACATGCATGTTTTAGCTGAAGGAAGAATCCCTTAAACCTGGAGAGTTGAGACCCGTGGAATGGCTACCATGCAATATGACTGCAAAAGGTCTTCATTTGCTGACCGAACCTCTCCAATCCTATCACTGCTGCGTTTATGCCCCTGTACACACGTTTGATTCTCTTTCGGAGACATAGCAATCCATAGGTTTTCAGATACTTACTAGTCAGGTACATTCTTAGGCGTTTAATATGGGGTGTTGAGTCCATTTCGTTGAGCAAGGACTAGCTCTTGTCTGTTACATATTAGGCTTAAGGAACTTTATCTGTGTTCATTTCAATCTCTGGTTTTATGCAGCACCCCAACTCACCTTTCCCCTTAAGCAAGCATAAGTTGCTTTTCTAAATTTGAGACTTTGTTCAGTTTTGTAATTCAGTTCCTGTGTAGCCAAGTTTACATTCCGTGTATTAGTGATATCTTATGATGTTTCTTTTTCTGTGTGTCTTATTTTAGTTAGAATCATCATACCT
>NW_020842634.1:0-593 GCF_003676395.1 Aethalodelphis obliquidens | reverse complement strand
TTGCACCCGAGTACCAGGGGACGAAAACTGAGACATATTTGAACACGTCTCCGGATCACACGGTTGATCATACTCTGGGTTCCACATGCATGTTTTAGCTGAAGGAAGAATCCCTTAAACCTGGAGAGTTGAGACCCGTGGAATGGCTACCATGCAATATGACTGCAAAAGGTCTTCATTTGCTGACCGAACCTCTCCAATCCTATCACTGCTGCGTTTATGCCCCTGTACACACGTTTGATTCTCTTTCGGAGACATAGCAATCCATAGGTTTTCAGATACTTACTAGTCAGGTACATTCTTAGGCGTTTAATATGGGGTGTTGAGTCCATTTCGTTGAGCAAGGACTAGCTCTTGTCTGTTACATATTAGGCTTAAGGAACTTTATCTGTGTTCATTTCAATCTCTGGTTTTATGCAGCACCCCAACTCACCTTTCCCCTTAAGCAAGCATAAGTTGCTTTTCTAAATTTGAGACTTTGTTCAGTTTTGTAATTCAGTTCCTGTGTAGCCAAGTTTACATTCCGTGTATTAGTGATATCTTATGATGTTTCTTTTTCTGTGTGTCTTATTTTAGTTAGAATCATCATACCT
>NW_020842633.1:0-1196 GCF_003676395.1 Aethalodelphis obliquidens | reverse complement strand
CCAGTGTGTCTGGAAGGGCTTGAGGGAAGGGGAGGGACGGTGTGTGTGTGTGTGTGTGTGTGAGAGAGAGAGAGAGAGAGAGACAGAGAGAGAGAGACAGGGGGGGGGGGGGGGGGGGGGGGAGAGAGGGAGAAGACTGCTTTTATTCGAATCCAGATGGGAGCCTCTGAAGGGTTTTGAGCTCCGAGCAACACGATTTGACTTGGGACTTACCAGGATCACCGTGACCACTGTACCTAGAACGTATTGAATGGGAGGGGGCAAAGCAGAAAAACGCATTTGAAAGGGGTGCACAGAAGGGGAGAGCAGGGCTGGTGGGACCTGAGGGGAGAGGTTTTCTGTCTCTTGCAGGGTGCCGGCTAGGGTCTAGTCTGGGAGTGGCGCCCTGCTCCCCGTCTGCAGCACTCTGCCCTCCTCACCTCCTGTAAACAGAGGCTAAGTGCATCCTTGAGGCTCTCCCAGAGAGTTGATGGCCTGCCTGGGACAGTCCTGAGTCACAGCCCCTTGGCTGTCACCAGCTCCAGGGATGCTCCTGTCCTGAGCATTAACCTCCCTCAGGGGGAGTCCTCATTCTCCAGGAAGGAAATGGGTATCTCACTGCTGCGGGCTCTTAACTCCTGTAAAGCTGCAGGACAAATGACTTCTCTGAACATGCTTCATGCAGGGAAGAATGGGTAATCTCAGAGAAGGGAATAAAACTTCTCAAAACTCCGAACCAGGGGATTGCAGAGAAGCTCGCTGTCTTCTCTCTTGGGTGCGTGTGTGTGAATCGGGGAAGGAGAGGGCAGGCACCGACTTGGGTCTCGGTTCGCCCCCGCGGACCATTCTTCCAGAGCAAGTTTTTCTTAGCATCACTCGATTTCCTGAAGTGGGAGAATGAATACCCAGTGTAGAAAAGGGGGAAGAAAAGCGTGTTAGTTAGCATGAAATATGGTCATCTGATGACTTGTCCATTATGTATTTGAGGAAGCAAAGATTCTGAAGACCTTCACCTACTCAAGGAGAGGAAATTGCCTCTGTCTACATCAGGACCTCTTACTTTTGCCACTGGTGACATTTTATGTCCGATAATTCTTTGCTGTGGGCTGTCCTGGGCATTGTGGGATACTCCTACAGTATCCCTGGCCTCTGCCCAGCAGACGCCAGCAATCCTTCCCCAGCTGTGACAGCAGAAATGGCTCCTGAACTTGTCAATT
>NW_020842632.1:0-1196 GCF_003676395.1 Aethalodelphis obliquidens | reverse complement strand
TACAATGAAGTCTCACTTCCCCCCGGTCAAAAGGGCCATGTGAAAAGTGTAAAATCCAGAAAGGCAGGACAGGCCATGGAGAACTGGGAGCCTTGTTATGCTGATAGGTGGGATTTAAGTTGCCAACAGCCACTCTGGAGAAGAGTATGGTGTTTCCTGAAACATCTAAAAAACAAAGCAACAGAGCCTAGGGCACTTCCACTTATGGTCCTATAGCTTAGGGAAATTAAAATCAAAAAGACACAGCCACCCCAAATTTTAGGACGGCTCTGTTTACATCAACCTCGTTTACGGTACAAGTTCAATATCGCAGAAAGTGAAAAATGGATAAAGAAGTTGTGGTACTTACATACAATGCAATATCACTCAGCCATGAAATCTATGTCATCAGGCCCGTAGCAGCATAATGAGTGGATACAGGTATGATGATTCTAACTGAAATAAGTCACACAGAAAAAGAAACATCATAAGAGATCACTAATACACGGAATGTAAACTTGGCTACACAGGAACTGGATTACAAAACAGAACAGGGACTCAAATTTAGAAAACCAACATATGCTTGCTTAAGGGGAAAGGTGAGTTGGGGTGCTGCATAAAACCAGAGATTGAAATGAGCACAGATAAAGTTCCTTAAGCCAAATATGGAATAGACAAGAGCTACTCCTTGCTCAACAAAATGGACTCAAAACCCCATATTAAATGCCTAAGAATGTACCTGACTAGTAAGTATCTTAAAACCTATGGATTGCTATGTCTCCAAAAGAGAATCAAGCGAGTGTACAGGGGCATAAACGCCGCAGTGATAGGATTGGAGAGGTTCGGTGAGCAAATGAAGACCCTTTGAAGTCATATTGCATGGTACCCATTCCACGGGTCTCAACTCTCCAGGTTTAAGGTATTCTTCCTTCAGCTAAAATATGCATGTGGAACCCAGAGTATGATCAACCGTGTGATCAGGAGACGTGTTCCAATATGTCTCAGTTTTCATCCCTTGGTACTCGGGTGCAACATTCCAGACGCTTTACAAACACTCTCCCGACCTGGAGAGTCAGTGCCTTTAACCTCCTGTTTGGCCCAGTTTGCAATTTCTGCGGAAGATGAACAGGAATAGGGAGAACCAATGAGAGACTAGCTGGAGGTGTCTGCATGGGCAAAATTAACTCTCATTTCCCACCAGGAAGAGGAATTAACCA
>NW_020842631.1:0-1196 GCF_003676395.1 Aethalodelphis obliquidens | reverse complement strand
TTCTTCTTTAGGTTTGGGAAGTTTTCAGCCATAATTTCTTCAAATACTTTTTCTATCCCCTTTGCTCTCTCCTCTTCTTCTGGTACCCCTATTATGCATATGACTGTGCACATTATGCATATGATTATGCATATTACGCATGCTTTATATTATCCTATAGATCTCATATGTTTTCTTTATTTTTAAAACTTTGTCTTTCTGTTTGCTGTTCTGATTTGGTGATTTCCATTATTCTATCTTCCAGATCACTTATTTATTCTTCTGCTTTAGTTTGTCTGCTATTTATTGCTTTTAGTTTGTTTTTTATCTCGGCAATTGAGTTGTCTAGTTTTGATTGATTTCTCTTTATAGTTTCTAGTTCTTGTTGCAGGGATCTGCATTTCTATCAATAATCTTTCTTAATTTCTTTGGCCTTTTTCTTACCTCCTTTCTGAATCTGGGGACTAGTAGACTGGTGAGGTCTCTTTCATTATTTGTTCCTTCAGGGGATTTCTCTTGTTCTTTTCATTGGGAATAGTTCTTCTGTTTTTCATTCTACTTAACTTTCTTTGTCTCTGAATTTAGGAGAAGCATGAATCTACTGTGTTCTTGAAGGGGTGTTTTGAGGTTGGAGGATTCCTGTGTAGACGGTACGAGTCCAATATTTTTGGTGCAAGGGCTGGTTTTGGTGTGGGTGCTTGCCACATATTTCCTTAAATTGTGCTGGCCCTTGTTCCCTTGATAGGGGGTGTGTTTGAAGTTGTGTTGACCAGAGCCTGCACTGGTTGTTGGCTGGGGCCTCCTCTTTGCTCTATGGCTGTCACAGCCCTGTTGGGGCTGGGGCCTGCTTCCCAGCTGTTGTTGTAGAAGCCCTGAGGGTCAGGTTCAGTCAGGTTCCATTGCCCCTGAGCACACGCCCTGATGCAAAGGAGGTGACCACTGAAGCTAATGAGGTCCGTGTGGTCACCACAAACCTATGTGCCTCCCGTGCAGGCATCCATGGTTCTGCCCAGAAGCAGCCCAAGGTTGCATCCCTTTCTCTGTTGTGTTCATCCCAGACCTAGTGCTGGGCTGTGGTGTGGAGTAGGCTGGTGCTGGCGGCCAGGGCCCTGTGGCTACAGGAATTGAGGTGGTTGTGCCGCTGCCTGGAACCTGGGCTGCCTCTGTGGAAGCCCTCTCCCAGGACCTGTCAGCTCCAGATCTGGCTCCAAGCTATG
>NW_020842630.1:0-1197 GCF_003676395.1 Aethalodelphis obliquidens | reverse complement strand
AGCTTTCCTCTGTTTCGCGGTGCCGTTTGTTAAGATCCGACCTTACATTTGGTGCCGAAACCCGGGAGGGGTACCAAGCCCCGCGGGTTACCGCGCGGGACGCTCCTCCCCTCCCCCAGGAGACAACCAGGGAACATCTACTCATCCACCTGATCTGGCAGAAAACGGGGTAAGTCCCCCTCCCTTGTTCCCTCCGACCCCCAGAGTCCCTACCCACCGGACTCCCTGTCCCCGGGGCGCGTCAGGGACTCCTCCGTCCTCTCTCCGGGCCTCGGGCAACTGTGGAGACGTCCCAATTGCCTGACCGCTCTCCGACCCGTCGGGCCTGGGGTGATTGTAGAGACGTCCCTATCGCCTGACCGCCCTCTGACCTGCCGTGAATTGGAGACGGAGACCAGGGACGCCTCTCTCCCTCTCCATTCACTCAGGGACAGACTGGGGGTCATGGGAACCTCACAATCGAAACCAGATTCTAAGACGCCCCTGGGGTGTCTCCTAGCCAATTTTACAGCTCTCGGTTTCTCCCAAGATCTCCGTTGCCGACGGCTTATTTTCTATTCCACTGTGGCCTGGCCACAATATCCTTTAGACAATCAATCCAAATGGCCTCCTGAAGGGACTTTCGATTTTAACATCCTCCGTGATCTAGATAATTACTGCCGCAGGACGGGCAAATGGTCCCCGGTCCCCTATGTTCAGGCCTTCTGGTATTTACGTTCCCGCCCTTCCCTCTGCGTCGATTGTTCCACTTCCCAGATCCTTCTTGCCAAACAGACATCTCCTACATTCAAGCCCCTAATTTCCTTTGACGATAACCCCTCTCCACTAGCCAACCCACCCGAATCTCTCGCTCTTCCCCCTCCAGAGCTCCTCTCCAACCTCCACCCTACCCTGAAGCGGTCCCTCCTCCTCCTCCCGAACCCATTCCCCTCCAACTGTTACCCCGAGGTTTCTCCTCCCACGCCCCTTGCTTCGCCAATTAGTGCACATACACGCTCTCACGACTCCCAAGATCCACATCTCCTCTGCCCTCTGAGGAAGGTAGCAGGAGCGGAAGGATTAGTTAGAGTTCACGTTCCCTTTTCTCTCCAAGATCTCTCTCAAATAGAAAAGCGATTAGGCTCCTTTTCTGCCGACTCTTCCCGCTACATTAAAGAATTTCGCTCTCTCTCTCAAGCTTACGATCTAACCTGGCAC
>NW_020842629.1:0-1198 GCF_003676395.1 Aethalodelphis obliquidens | reverse complement strand
ATGCAAATGGAAACAAGACAGGCATGCTTACTGAAACTGAAAATGACGTGGCACTGGCTGGAATAACTGATGAGAGAGCAAGAAAAAAGCAAAAATGAAAACAAACCGTGATCAAGAAACAATCAGTCAAGTTCTGACTTTCTGTACTTAGTTTCAAAACGAGATACCACAAATCCTAGCGAGAGACTCCAGCATCATTAGCTGTCTTTCTCCTTTGTTTCCACCTTCCTTTCCTTTTCCTTCTATCCTAGACTGTTACAGGCAGTGTTTATAGCTCCTTGCAAGACAAATTCTAATACTTGCTTTCTCTCACACAAACTTCACAATATGTCCATGTGATAAATAGTGTGGAGGTAAAAGACAGTTCATCACAGGCACATCTCCTATGAAAATAAAATTAGAAACTAGCTTCTAAACATGCAGAGAAGGGCGTGGTGTCAGGCACTAATTCCCTTGGGAATTCCTCTCCATTTCTAATAGACGTTCTTCTTTACCAAGATCCCTTTTTATTGGTGTCCTATTCCAGACTGCTCCACTCGGCCCATCCTCATCCTGTAAAATACATTCACACTCTTTTGTGACCCTACTTATTTGCCCATTAAATAATCAATCATAGAACTGTCGGAATTAAATACAGAGTGAAATTAAAATACTGGAGTCACTTGGAGGGTTTAAGCAGCTCCACCAGAAAATACTGGGCATGGATTTAAAAGAGGCTGCGTGGGACTTGCTGTTGTCCAAGTTCTTTCTCAAGAAGTATCTGAAATAAGCCTAAATTCAGAGTTAATTAGATTGGCCTGCTTTCTCAGGTGGACTGGAATTCATTGCTCTTTCCCCTCAACTCCCTGATGTCAGTGGCACTTTCCGCAGAGGAGGTGGACTTCTCTGCCTACTGCAGAAGCTCATTTCCCCCAGGACCCACTCCCCATCTGAATCCCACACTGGAGGCCAGATGCCAGCCTTCCCAGAACATTTGTGATCTCCTTTCAGTTTTTGACCTGCTCAGATTTAGTTCCTGTAGACTCTTTCTCAGCTTGAAACCTGATCTTCAACCCCTTCCCTGACCTTGATGGTTACCTTCCTACTTAGGCCTCAGGTGCTTTAGCTATAAATTGATATAGTTGCCCTTAATTCTAAAGTCTTCTTTCTAAAGCTCTACAATGTGTGGCTCCTTGAAAATGTTTCTCTTCGCTGGTTT
>NW_020842628.1:202-1198 GCF_003676395.1 Aethalodelphis obliquidens | reverse complement strand
CCAAGTCAGAGCTGAAGAGCGTATGGTGCTCACTCCTCCACCGCACACCCATTTTCCAGAAGAGTGAAACTGAGGCCCTGAGAGAAGGTCGGGGTCTGCACCAAGACCTGAGTTTTACTGGTGGGATGGTTAAGAGCATGGGCTCTGGGGACAGAAAGACTTAAGATTAAAATGTCACCTGCAACAGAAACTTGTTATGTGAGGTCCCTTGCCTTCTCAGCCTCAGATTCCTCATCCATAAAATGGGCAATAGTGCCTCCCTCCTATGACTGCTGAGTTGAAATAAGAAAACGCATGTAAAGGGCTCGGCCAGCGTAGCAAACGCTCGGACAGTGGTAACTATCATGACTGTGGGTAGTATTAACACAAAGCCAAGTGGCCGGGGGGAAGGGTAGGTGGGGTCCCGACCTGGCTCACCCTCCAGACCAGGAGGGCCAGCCAAATTCCTCAAAGCCCCCCAGCTGTCTCCCCTCTTCATTAAAGGCCTCTCATTAGTGAGCCTGGGCACCTGCCCCTCCACATGTAATAAGCCTCATTAGTATCTTAGCCCCAAGCTCTGAGCCCAGAGTCTGTGCATGTGCACAAGCATGAGGGTGGGGGGCTGCGACAGGCCACCAGCCAGGAGACAGCATCCCCGCCAACCACACCCCCTGCCTGTCATCAGCAGGGCCCGTCACCACCCAGCTTGTCACCTGCCTGCCTCGCACCCGCACCACCTGTCACCCACCCAGCTCGTCACCCACCCAGCCCATCACCTGCACCACCTGTCACCCACCCAGCCTGTCACCGGAGCTGCCTGACAGGCCTCTGGGTGGGGGACAGGAGATGGGGAGAAGACCACAGGGGTGTGGAGCTGGGGGCCCCAGAGACCCTGTAGGACCCCCACTTCAGCTCAGCATCCTGCAGCATCGCCATGGCAACGTCTCAGCCGCAACCACTTTCCCAAACATCCCCCCCCCCCCCCCCCCCCCCCCCCCCCCCCCCCCCCCCCCCCCC
>NW_020842628.1:0-102 GCF_003676395.1 Aethalodelphis obliquidens | reverse complement strand
CCCCGCCCCCCCAGGCCCTGCTCTTAGCTGAGCTGAGGCTGAGAAGAGCCTTGAGTGACAGCAGAATGGGACAGGAAGGAGGTGCTCATCAGCTGGCTGGCC
>NW_020842627.1:488-1198 GCF_003676395.1 Aethalodelphis obliquidens | reverse complement strand
TTCTTTCAGCTTGTTGACCTTTCTCACTTTATTTCATGTGGCTATCTAAAACATCAGTGATTTACATGCCTTTTTTTTTTGACAGTTTTCTGTGTGTGTGTGTCCTCATGATGAAAACATCATTAAAGTAAAATATCATAAATAGACTCTTAAGAAGCAGAGTCTACTTAAAGTCCTGGAAAATATGAAAGCACTAATATTCATGGACAACTCTACACTCTGAATGTTACTCCAAATTTTGTTGACCTCTCTTTTGTCTAGGAGTTTTTCAAATTTTCTACCACGATCATTTGTTAGTTTTATAATTACATAATAAAGGCATTACATCATACAATCTTTTGTTATCCATTGCAGTTTTAAAACTATTCCTTTCCTTTCCTCAGCAGATATGTCATAGATTATTAGTACACAAGCAAAGACTTTCAATGTAACAGTACTTTATAGTGAGAAGAACTATACTGAGCTATCTCTATCCTAAGACAATGCACTAGGAAAGCACTAGGAATTCTTAAGCACTAGGAATACAGAGACAATCAAGGGGCAAGTTCCTTGCCTTCAAGTATACATGATCATTATAGCAAACGCTTAAATAGCACTTAGTACGTAACTCACCACAGCAGTCTTATTATCCTCCTTTTGAATAGATGAGCAGAGGAAGCCACAGGGAAGTCATAGGGTAAAGCCAGAATTTGAACCTAGGTAGACTAGTA
>NW_020842627.1:0-388 GCF_003676395.1 Aethalodelphis obliquidens | reverse complement strand
ATATATATATATATATATATATATATATGTATATAACTCCAAGTATTCCAAAGTTACAAAACACTTATCTAGCAAAACTCAAAAAGGAGCACACAAACTTGCATAGAAAATAAACATGTGGGCTTCCCTTGTGGCGCAGTGGTTGAGAGTCTGCCTGCCGATGCAGGGGACACGGGTTTGTGCCCCAGTCCGGGAAGATCCCACATGCCGCGGAGTGGCTAGGCCCGTGAGCCATGGCCGCTGAACCTGTGCGTCCGAAGCCTGTGCTCCTCAAAGAGAGAGGCCGCAACAGTGAGAGGCCCGCGTACCGCAAAAAAGAAAATAAACATGTAAAACTTCAAAAATAAACCACAATATAACCTGCTCCACATAATATACTGACTGCAGT
>NW_020842626.1:0-1198 GCF_003676395.1 Aethalodelphis obliquidens | reverse complement strand
GAAGGAGTGGCAGAGAAAGGAGATCCAGGAGAAGGTGAAGTCACTGAAGCCAAGGAAGGGAGGGTTTCAAGAAGAAAGAAATACTATTTCTGAGAGACCAAGTAAGGTGAGGATTGGAAAATGGCCATTGCATTTAAAGCCATGGGGGTCATTTGTGACCTTTGTGAGAATCATTTTTTATATAAAGGTCAGAAGAAACCAAGTGTTAAATCCAAGAAGGTAAGGAGGAAATGGAGACAATCTGTGCAACTGACTCTTTTTTGGAAGTGAAGCCATAATAGAGCAGTGGCTGGAGACATAAGTGGGACCAAGTTAGGGTTTTTTTCTTAGACATGGGAGAGACACAGCACGTTAAATGTCAATGGGAAGGATACTATAAAGCAGGAGAGAAAGTTGTTCAAAGTCTGAGAATGCAAGGAAGGATGGACTCTAGAGGTGAGACGGAGATGTTCACCTTTCATAGGAAGCAGTCTTCTATACCTTAGGAAGAGGAGGGATGAGTTACTGGATGGATACCAAGACAAACACTCAAATGGTGGTGGGAGTCGAGGGTGTGATTGTCTGGGAGGAAGTAAAGGTGTTAATGAACTGGGGGTTTTGTTGAGGTCTGAGAAAAATAATGATTGGAGGATTTTATTTATTTTAATTCCTGTATTCTTTTATTTTTTTAAAACATCTTTATTGGAGTATAATTGCTTTACAATGGTGTGTTAGTTTCTGCTTTATAACAAAGTGAATCAGCTGTGCATATACATATATCTGCGTATCTCCTTCCTCTTGCGTCTCCCACTCTCCCTCCCTATCCCACCCCTCTAGGTGGTCACAAAGTACCGAGCTGATCTCCCTGTGCTATGTGGCTTCTTCCCACTAGCTATCTATTTTACATTTGGTAGTGTATATATATGTCCATGCCACTCTCTCACTTCATCCCAGCTTACCCTTCCCAATCCCCGTGTCCTCAAGTCCACTCTCTACATCTGCGTCTTTACTCCTGTCCTGCCCCTAGTGATTGGAGGATTTGAAGAAACAAGTAGAGGGATAGGAGGTTGTGATCAGGTGATTGGAGTAGTGTATGTACGGGGCAGTGGGTGGCGGAAAGAATGACAAGCCATTTTATTGAGTGGGTCATCCATGTGGACGAGTTATGGAATGATGACAGAGTGTAGGGTAGAGAGGAAGACTATGAGTGAGGTGCCAA
>NW_020842625.1:0-1199 GCF_003676395.1 Aethalodelphis obliquidens | reverse complement strand
TTTTTGTGTCTGTCCCCAGTGGCTAAGGTTGGTTCAGTGGGTTGTGTAGGCTTCCTGGTGGAGGGTACTAGTGCCTGTGTTCTGGTGTATGAGGCTGGATCTTGTCTTTCTGGTGGGCAGGTCCACGTCTGGTGGTGTGTTTTGGGGTGTCTGTAGACTTATTATGATTTTGGGCAGCCTCTCTGCTAATGGGTGGGGTTGTGTTCCTGTTTTGCTAGTTGTTTGGCATAGGATGTCCAGCACTGTAGCTTGCTGGTCGTTGAGTGAAGCTGGGTGCTGGCGTTGAGATGGAGATCTCTCGGAGATTTTTGCTGTTTGCTATTATGTGCAGCTGGGAGGCCTCTTGTGGACGAGTGTCCTGAAGTTGGCTCTCCCGCCTCAGAGGCACAGCACTGAGTCCTGGCTGCAGCACTAAGAGCCTTTCATCCACAGGGCTCCTTAATTTGGGATGATTCGTTGTCTCTTCAGGTATTCCACAGATGCAGGGTATATCAAGTTTATTGTGGAGCTTTAATCCGCTGCTTCTGAGGCTGCTGGGAGAGATTTCCCTTTCTCTTCTTTGTTCTGACAGTTCCCAGGGGCTCAGCTTTGGATTTGGCCCCGCCTGTGCGTGTAGGTCGCCGGAGGGCGTCTGTTCTTTGCTCAGACAGAACGAGGTTAAAGGAGCTGCTGATTCGGAGGCTCTGGCTCACCCACGCCGAGGGGTAGGGAGGGTCACGGAGTGCGGGGCGGGCCTACAGTGGCAGAGGCCGGCGTGACGCTGCAGCCTGAGGCGCGCCGTGCGCTCTCCCGGGGAGCCGTCCCTGGATCCCAGGACCCTGGCAGTGGCGGGCTGCACAGGCTCCCCAGAAGGGCGTGTGGCTAGTGACCTGTGTTCGCACACAGGCCTCCTGGCGGCGGCAGCAGCGGCCTTAGCGTCCCATGTCCGTCTCTGGGCTCCGCACTCTTAGCCGCGGCTCGCGCCCGTCCCTGGAGCTCTCTCAAGCAGCGTTCTTAATCCCCTCTCCTCGTGCACCAGGAAACAAAGAGGGACGTAAAAGTCTCTTGCCTCTTCGGCAGGTCCAGACCCCTCCCCGGACTCTCTCCCGGCCAGCCGCGGCGCACCAACGCCCTGCAGGCTGTGTTCACGCCGCCAACCTCAGTCCTCTCCCAGCGCTCCGACAAAAGCCGGAGCCTCAGCTCCCAGTCCCGCCCGCCCC
>NW_020842624.1:875-1199 GCF_003676395.1 Aethalodelphis obliquidens | reverse complement strand
ATCCTAACCCGTACGCTCACAATAACCCGTGCCCTCACACGCACGCTCCCCCTAAAGCGTTGTCGTACCTTCACCTGGACCCTAAACCGTCCCCGTCCCCTAACCCTAACCCTAGCCCGAACCCTAAAACTAACGCTTCCCCGAAGGCTGACCCTCACCCGTCCCCTAATCCTAACCCGTATGCTCACACTAACCCGCGCCCTCACACGCAAGCTCCACCTAAAGCTTTGTCGTACCCTCACCTGGACCCTAAACGGTCACCGTCCCCTAACCCTAACCCTAGGCCGAACCCTAACCCTAACCCTTCCCCGAAGCCTGACCCTT
>NW_020842624.1:424-775 GCF_003676395.1 Aethalodelphis obliquidens | reverse complement strand
CCCGTCCCTTAATCCTACACCGTACGCTCACACTAACCCACGCCCTCTAATGCACGCTCCCCCTAAAGCGCTGCCGTACACTCCCCTCCACCGTAAACCGTCCCCGTCCCCTAACCCTAACCCTAGCCCAAACCCTACCCTAACCCTTCCCTGAAGCCTGACCCTCACCCGTCCCCTAATCCTAACCCGTACTCTCACACTAACCCGCGCCCTCACACGCACGCTCCCCGTCAAGCGTTGTCGTACCGTCACCTGGACCCTAAACCGTCCCCGTCCCCTAACCCAAACCCTAGCCCGAACCCTAACCCTAACTCTTCCTCGAAGCCTGAACCTCACCCGTCCCCTAATCCT
>NW_020842624.1:0-324 GCF_003676395.1 Aethalodelphis obliquidens | reverse complement strand
ATCCTAACCCGTACGCTCACAATAACCCGTGCCCTCACACGCACGCTCCCCCTAAAGCGTTGTCGTACCTTCACCTGGACCCTAAACCGTCCCCGTCCCCTAACCCTAACCCTAGCCCGAACCCTAAAACTAACGCTTCCCCGAAGGCTGACCCTCACCCGTCCCCTAATCCTAACCCGTATGCTCACACTAACCCGCGCCCTCACACGCAAGCTCCACCTAAAGCTTTGTCGTACCCTCACCTGGACCCTAAACGGTCACCGTCCCCTAACCCTAACCCTAGGCCGAACCCTAACCCTAACCCTTCCCCGAAGCCTGACCCTT
>NW_020842623.1:0-1199 GCF_003676395.1 Aethalodelphis obliquidens | reverse complement strand
GTGTCAGAGGTTCCTCTTGGCTTTCCCCACCGGGATAGCTCTTACCCTGCAGAGCAGTGACCCAGTGTGGAAGTCATTGCTCCAACTGCCAAGTGTATCACTTATCATTATCAGCTTGGGGAGTGGAGAAATGACTGCTATTTTGGTCCAGGGACCCATTCAGCTCACTGTGAACCGGTCTCTATTCCCAACTCCTTTTAATGTATCCATTCTACTGTCAATGGGTAATTTGGGTTTTTTCCATTTGGGCAGATATTATTCATAGCGCTACTATAAACATTCTGGAGCATGTTTCCTGGTGCCCACGTACAAGAGTCTTCCAGGGCAGAGCTTTCCAACTTTTCGACCTGGGTTTTTGAGGCCTTCATCTCCAGAGACAGCCAGACAGCAGCCCCTGGACCGCTTGGTTCTGGCCCTGAACAACTTTGTCATCTTACTCCTGTATGCCATACAATCATCATTTTTTGTGTGAGCCATAGAATAAAATGGCTGGGAAGCTGCGTTCCAGTGCTCATACTTAGGACTGAAGTTGTCATCTCATAGGGAAAGATTTCCAACATTACTAGATCATGCCAGATTTTTTACAATGCGGTCATGCTAATTTCTACTCCTATCAACAGTGTTTAACTGTTCCACAACCTCATCAACATTTGATATTAACAAAGTACAAAATTGTTGTCAATCTTGTGATAGTGAAATGGTGTCTCATTGTAGATTTAATCTGCAATTTCTTGATTAGTAATAATATTAGTAATAATATTGAGCAGCTTTTCATATGCTTGGCCTTGGGGATTTTCTTGTCTCTGAGGTGTTCATTTAGTGTCTTTTGCCCATTTTCCCCTTGGGTTGTTTGCATATTTATTTGTGGAAGTTCTTTATGTATTCTATACTTTAATTCTTTGATGATTTCATGTTATGTAAATATCTTCTAGTTTTTAGCTTGCCTTCCCTCTTTTTATCATACCTTTTAATGAACAAAAGCACTTCTTTTTAATTTTTCACAGCACTTTATTATGAAAAGTTCCATACAAGAAGATCACGGGACTTCCCTGGTGGCACAGTGGTTAAGAATCTGCCTGCCAATGTAGGGGACACGGGTTCGATCCCTGGTCCCAGAAGATCCCCTATGCCACGGAGCAACTAAGCCTGTGTGGCACAGCTACTGGAGCCTGTGCTCTAGAGCCTGTGTGCCACAACTG
>NW_020842622.1:0-1199 GCF_003676395.1 Aethalodelphis obliquidens | reverse complement strand
TTTGGTAGTGTATTTATGTCCATGCCACTCTCACTTCGTCCCAGCTTACCCTTCCCCCTCCCCATGTCCTCAAGCCCATTCTCTACGTCTGCGTCTTTATTCTTGTCCTTCCCCTAGGTTCTGCAGAACCATCTTTCTTTCTTTTAGATTCCATATATATGTGTTAGCATACGGTATTTGTTTTTCTTTCTGACGTACTTCACTCTGTATGACAGTCTCTAGGTCCATCCACCTCACTACAAATAACTCAATTTCGTTCCTTTTTACGGCTGGGTAACATTCCGTTGTATATATGTGCCACATCTTCTTTATCCATTCATCTGTTGATGTACACTTAGGTTGCTTCCATGTCCTGGCTATTGTAAATAGAGCTACAATGAACATTGTGGTACATGACTCTTTCTTATTTCTTTAAATTTTTTTTAATGTTTTATTACTAAGAAATTCTTTTTTTTTATTCAAACAGAAAGTCACAAAAATTATAATCATCCTCATCAGTTCACTCAGTCGCATGTAATTAATTTTTTTTCATCTTGATCTTTTGTTAGCACTTTTATGAATTCATCAGTTTTCCATTAGAGTTCTGAAAATGCTTATTCATTCAGTTCAGCAGTATAGTCAGTTACCAGAAACCTGTACTTGTCAGAGTCTTTTCCATGAATTCTTTGAAGATGAAACCCTTTTATAGGAACATTTTTGCAAAACCATCAGAGTACACCCAGAACTGTCTGTAAATGACAAAAGACTTAAAAATGACCACGGTTAAAGATTTGATAAACGTTCATAATAATGCAATTGACAAGGAAATTTAGTTATTTCTGAGATATACATTTAAAAATAATAACTAGAATTATGACTTAAAACAGTATGCCAGAACATATAAGATTTTTAGGAATTTCATGTAATGTCTGAAACGTATATAAACATATTTCCATACAAATAACCCAAAGAAAGTTTGGTATTAGTTGTTTTTTTAAATTTTTAAATTTAATTTATTTTTTTATACAGCAGGTTCTTATTAGTCATCAATTTTAAACACATCAGTGTATACATGTCAATCCCAATCGCCCAATTCATCACACCACCATATCCACCCCCCCGCAGCTTCCCCCCCTTGGTGTCCACACGTTTGTTCTCTACATCTTTGTCTTAACTTCTGCCCTGCAAACCGGTTCATCTGTACCATTTTTCTATATTCC
>NW_020842621.1:0-1200 GCF_003676395.1 Aethalodelphis obliquidens | reverse complement strand
GGGGGGTACCAGGGCCACTTCAGATATCTCACCACACCTGGTGATTTACTGGGGATGTTGCCTGCTGACCTCGGCGGGTTGGGAGGGCAAGGCTGGGTCCTGCAGAACAACACCTCCAGGAGTGATGTATGTGGTTACCCCACAGATGCCTTCGGCCCCCCATCTAAACATAAGAGCCTGGCATCTTCAGGGGTTCTATGGAACCGGGACTCTTCCCCGGTGAGATGCACTCAGGTCACCCTCCAGTTGCCTGCCCAGATTACCACCATTCTCTTCTCTCCACCTTTTTGTTCACATGCAGTGGTGACCACCTCCGTGCTCTTCTCTGGCTTTTGGGTTTTCCTGAAGCGCAAAAAAAAAAAAAAAAAAAAAAGTCAGGGATGGCAAGGGAAGCACATACACTTATTTGCCTTCTGCTCATCCTCCTACCCTCTCCAGGCTCACATTTCCTCTTCTTGTTCTTCCTCATCCTTTTACTTCATCCCTTCTCTTGAATCCAGGACAAGGGAATTTCTTTTTTTTTTTTAATTGCATGAGTCAGTCTTCTTTTACTTATTTATTTATTTTTAATGTCCTTATTGGAGTATAATTGCTTTACAATGCTGTGTTAGTTTCTGCTATATAACAAAGTGAATCAGCTATACATATACATACATCCCCATAACCCCTCCCTCTTTTGTCTCCCTCCCACCCTCCCTATCCCACCCATCCAGGTGGTCACAAAACACCTAGCTGATCTCCCTGTGCTAAGCGGCTGCTTCCCACTAGCTATTTTATGTTTGGTAGTGTATATCTGTCCATGCCACTCTCTCACTTTGTCACAGCTTAACACTCCCCCTCCCCATATCCTCAAACCCATACCGTTTTTATGCTAAGTTATATTCTACATGTAGCTGGAAAAATGTTAAAAAGATTTTTAAAGAACTGCGCATCTATTTTTGAAGCTGATTTGCCTGTTCAAGGCTTGCTAGCACTTTATGCATCTCAGTACTATTTCACTTAGTAAACAGATGCAGTTGCCATAATTGCTGCATATGTGTCTGTGTTCCCTTCTAGGCTATATGTTTTTGAAGTTAGAAACTATATTTATATCACAGCCCCTATGTATAGCACAATATCCATTGCTAATTCAGATTGTGCTTTAAGATATGAGACAAAATTTAACACGTTTATTATAGTCATAAACATCTAGCAAACCAA
>NW_020842620.1:765-1200 GCF_003676395.1 Aethalodelphis obliquidens | reverse complement strand
CCCCATATTAAACACATAAGAATGTACCTGACTAGTAAGTATCTTAAAACCTATGGATTGCTATGTCTCCGAAAGAGAATCAAGCGTGTGTAGAGGGGAATAAACGCAGCAGTGATAGGATTGGAGAGGTTCAGTGAGCAAATGAAGACTCTTTGAAGTCATATTGCATGGTACCCATTCCCCGGGTCTCAACTCTCCAGGTTTAAGGTATTCTTCCTGCAGCTAAAACATGCATTTGGAACCCAGAGTATGATCAACCGTGTGATTGGGAGACGTGTTCAAATATGTCTCAGTTTTCGGCCACTGGGCCTCGGGTGCAACATTCCAGATGATTTACTAACACTCTCCCGCCTTGGAGAGTCAGTGCCTTTAACCTCCTGTTTGGCCCAGTTTGCAATTTCTGCGGAAGATGAACAGGAATAGGGAGAACTAATT
>NW_020842620.1:0-665 GCF_003676395.1 Aethalodelphis obliquidens | reverse complement strand
TTTGCTTGCTGAAGGGGAAAGGTGAGTTGGGGTGCTGCATAAAACCAGAGATTGAAATGAGCACAGATAAAGTTCCTTAAGCCAAATATGGAATAGACAAGAGCTACTCCTTGCTCAACGAAATGGACTCAACTCCCCATATTAAACACATAAGAATGTACCTGACTAGTAAGTATCTTAAAACCTATGGATTGCTATGTCTCCGAAAGAGAATCAAGCGTGTGTAGAGGGGAATAAACGCAGCAGTGATAGGATTGGAGAGGTTCAGTGAGCAAATGAAGACTCTTTGAAGTCATATTGCATGGTACCCATTCCCCGGGTCTCAACTCTCCAGTTTTAAGGTATTCTTCCTGCAGCTAAAACATGCATGTGGAACCCAGAGTATGATCAACCGTGTGATCGGGAGACGTGTTCAAATATGTCTCAGTTTTCGGCCACTGGGCCTCGGGTGCAACATTCCAGATGCTTTACTAACACTCTCCCGCCTTGGAGAGTCAGTGCCTTTAACCTCCTGTTTGGCCCAGTTTGCAATTTCTGCGGAAGATGAACAGGAATAGGGAGAACTAATGAGAGACTAGCTGGAGGTGTCTGGACGGGCAAATTTAACTCTCATTTCCCACCAGGAAGAGGAAATAACCAAAGGCTCAGCGTGCCGTGCTGGAACC
>NW_020842619.1:0-1200 GCF_003676395.1 Aethalodelphis obliquidens | reverse complement strand
TTTTTGTGTCTGTCCCCAGTGGCTAAGGTTGGTTCAGTGGGTTGTGTCGGCTTCCTGGTGGAGGGTACTAGTGCCTGTGTTCTGGTGGATGAGGCTGGATCTTGTCTTTCTGGTGGGCAGGTCCACGTCTGGTGGTGTGTTTTGGGGTGTCTGTAGACTTATTATGATTTTGGGCAGCCTCTCTGCTAATGGGTGGGGTTGTGTTCCTGTTTTGCTAGTTGTTTGGCATAGGATGTCCAGCACTGTAGCTTGCTGGTCGTTGAGTGAAGCTGGGTGCTGGCCTTGAGATGGAGATCTCTCGGAGATTTTTGCTGTTTGATATTATGTGCAGCTGGGAGGCCTCTTGTGGACGAGTGTCCTGAAGTTGGCTCTCCCACCTCAGAGGCCCAGCACTGACTCCTGGCTGCAGCACCAAGAGCCTTTCATCCACAGGGCTCCTTAATTTGGGATGATTCGTTGACTATTCAGGTATTCCACAGATGCAGGGTATATCAAGTTGATTGTGGAGCTTTAATCCGCTGCTTCTGAGGCTGCTGGGAGAGATTTCCCTTTCTCTTCTTTGTTCTCACAGCTCCCAGGGGCTCAGCTTTGGATTTGGCCCCGCCTGTGCGTGTAGGTCGCCGGAGGGCGTCTGTTCTTTGCTCAGACAGGACGGGGTTAAAGGAGCCGCTGATTCGGAGGCTCTGGCTCACTCAGGCCGGGGGGTAGGGAGGGTCACGGAGTGTGGGGCGGGCCTGCAGCGGCAGAGGCCGGCGTGACGTTGCAGCCTGAGGCGCGCCGTGCGTTCTCCCGGGGGAGTTGTCCCTGGATCCCGGGACCCTGGCAATGGCGGGCTGCACAGGCTCCCCGGAAGGGCGTGTGGCTAGTGACCTGTGTTCGCACACAGGCCTCCTGGCGGCGGCAGCAGCGGCCTTAGCGTCTCATGTCTGTCTCTGGGCTCCGCACTTTTAGCCGCGGCTCGCGCCCGTCCCTGGAGCTCTCTCAAGCAGCGTTCTTAATCCCCTCTCCTCGTGCACCAGGAAACAAAGAGGGACGTAAAAGTCTCTTGCCTCTTCGGCAGGTCCAGACTTTTCCCCGGACTCTCTCCCGGCTAGCCGCGGCGCACCAACGCCCTGCAGGCTGTGCTCACGCAGCCAACCTCAGTCCTCTCCCGGCGCTCCGACAAAAGCCGGAGCCTCAGCTCCCAGTCCCGCCCGCCCC
>NW_020842618.1:0-1201 GCF_003676395.1 Aethalodelphis obliquidens | reverse complement strand
TCAACAAGAATGCAAAAACTTGACCTCTGCCTGGCTCCAAGGGAGGTTAGAAAAGGTTATTGTTCTGTGTGTCCAGGAAGAGGAGAATGAAATGCATCTCACTATCTCATCCATAGCTAAAGGCAGGTAATCTGTGAGAGAGAGCAATGTTTGCAGATGGTGATACATGAAGATTGAGGAAGATTGATTTCTCAATCATTGAGGAGTACTGTTCCATCTAACTGAGTTCTGAATGGTAATAAAGTCATCCACTGAAAACTTACCAATCTAGTTTGTGTGCAAGATATTATGAATTATAGTCTTACCATTAATTTAGCAGACCCACAAATATTTACATCTACCAAGCACCGTGCTGGCAACTGCAGCTTACCAGTACTTCCTTCCTGGGCCCTGGATAATTTCCAGTAGTTGGTATCGGGATCTAAGCTATCCACTTGCTGTGGACACTAGTCCCCTTGTAGCCCTCTCACAGGAGCCTTTAACCATTCGTGGCCAAAAACAAAGGAAATGGGCAAGAGTTACTGCTCTGCTTATCAGAAAGTGTCTCCTCAAGTCTTGTCTCCTAAATCATTTTTCCGGCCCCTTTATAGTCATTCTTTCTTTATTCACATTTCTTGGCCTACTGAACGCTATAATCAAATCCTCCCTCAATTTTCTTTTTTCTGAAGTATATAAAACTACATTTTCTTCAGCCTTTTTTTAAACAAATGATAATTATCTTGTTTATTTGTGTTTGTATTTGGAAAATCTAATGAGATCACATATTTAAAGATCACACACTATCAAAAGATAAATAGTAGTAGTAATTCCTTCTGGAATATTTTTCTCCCTCATCCAACCAATGTTAGGTCCCATACCCCCTTTCTTAGCAACTTTTATTAATTTCTTATGTGTCTATCAGAAGTTTTTTGTGGCAAAGGTACATGTGTATGTTTCAGAGGTTACTGTTGTCATGAATTCACAGAAGCCAGAGCCTGGAAAGCATTAAGTGGTCCTGAGCACCCCATTTCCAATGAGAGAGCGCGTAGCAGTGCTCAAACGGCTGGGTGTCCTATAATTCAACTCAATTCTGGCACTATCTACCTGTAGATAGCATCAGATCTCACATGTTAAGGGCTCAGTCCAGCAGGAATGCACACACACACTTCAGGTGCCAGTCACCAAGTATATGTTGTCACCTGTGCTTCTGACCCTTGTACCA
>NW_020842617.1:851-1201 GCF_003676395.1 Aethalodelphis obliquidens | reverse complement strand
AAAAAACAACGCAACAGAGCCTAGGGCACTTCCACTTATGGTCCTATAGCTTAGGGAAATTAAAATCAAAAAGACACAGCCACCCCAAAGTTTGGGACGCCTCTGTTTACAAGAACCTCGTTTACAGTACAAGTTCAACATCGCAGAAAGTGAAAAACGGATAAATAACTTGTGGTATTTACTTACAAAGCAATATCACTCAGCAATGAAATCTATGTCATCTGGTCCTTAGCAGCACAATGAGTGGATTCAGGTATGATGATTCTAACTGAAATAAGTCACACAGAAAAAGAAACATCATAAGATATCAGTAATACACGGAATGTAACTTGGCTACACAGGAACTGAAC
>NW_020842617.1:450-751 GCF_003676395.1 Aethalodelphis obliquidens | reverse complement strand
CACTTCCCCCAGGTCAAAAGGGCCATCTGAAAAAACTGTAAAATCCACAAAGGCAGGACAGGCCATGGAGAACTGGGAGTCTTGTTATGCTGATGATCGGGATGTAAATTGCCAACACACACTTGGGAGAAGTGTATGGTGTTTCCTGAAACTTCTAAAAAACAAAGCAACACAGCCTAGGGCACTTCCACTTATGGTCCTATAGATTATGGAAATTAAAATCAAAAAGACACAGCCACACCAAAGTTTGGGACGCCGCTGTTTACAAGAACCTCGTTTACAGTACAAGTTCAACATCGCA
>NW_020842617.1:0-350 GCF_003676395.1 Aethalodelphis obliquidens | reverse complement strand
AAAAAACAACGCAACAGAGCCTAGGGCACTTCCACTTATGGTCCTATAGCTTAGGGAAATTAAAATCAAAAAGACACAGCCACCCCAAAGTTTGGGACGCCTCTGTTTACAAGAACCTCGTTTACAGTACAAGTTCAACATCGCAGAAAGTGAAAAACGGATAAATAACTTGTGGTATTTACTTACAAAGCAATATCACTCAGCAATGAAATCTATGTCATCTGGTCCTTAGCAGCACAATGAGTGGATTCAGGTATGATGATTCTAACTGAAATAAGTCACACAGAAAAAGAAACATCATAAGATATCAGTAATACACGGAATGTAACTTGGCTACACAGGAACTGAAC
>NW_020842616.1:0-1201 GCF_003676395.1 Aethalodelphis obliquidens | reverse complement strand
TCACAAACCTGCAGAGTTATAAATGACAGATAACGTCCAAAAATATACTGAAGTAAGGCTGCCAAGAGGACTTGAAAGCGGGGCAGAATTTCAGGAAACCGATTTCAGGAGGTAGACTGGATTTGCATTTAAAGCATAGGAAAAGAGGCAGAACATGGACAATGATGCACTTGGCAAAAAAGGGCATATGAGTTTGTTCCTGCATATATTCAGGAAAAAACGCATACGCCCTTTTTGGCAAACCAAGCAAGCTTGCAATGGAAATCCGAACTACTATGAAGTGTCACTTCCCCCCAGTCTAAAGGGCCATCTGAGAAAAATGTAAAATCCAGAAAGGCAAGACAGGCCATGGGGAAAAAGGAGCCTTGTTATGCTGATGCGCAGGATGTAAATTGCCAACAGCCACTCTGGAGAAGTGTATGGTGTTTCCTGATACATCTGAAAAACAAAGCAACAGAGTCTAGGGCATTTCCACTTATGGTCCTATAGCTTAGGGAAATTAAAATCAAAAAGACACAGCCACCCCAAAATTTGGGACGGCTCTGTTTACAGGAACCTCTTGTACAGTACAAGTTAAATATCCCAGAGAACAAATAATTGATAAAGAAGTTGCGGTACTTACGTACAACAGAGTACCACTCAGCAATGAAATCTGTGTCACCAGACCTGTACCAGCATAATGAGTGGATTGAGGCACAATGATTCTCAGTGAAATGGTCACACAGAAAAAGAAACATCATAAGGTATCACTAATGCACGGAATGTAAACTTGGCTACACATGAACTGAATTACAAAACAGAACAGGGTCTCAAGATTAGAAAACCAACTTATGCTTGCTTAAGGGGAAAGGTGTGTTGGGGTGCTGCATAAAACCAGAGTTTGAAATTAGCACAGATACCGTTCCATAAGCCAAATATGTAATAGACAAGACCTACCCCTTGCTCAACGAAATGGACTCAACAATGAGGTATCACCTCACACCTGTTAGAATGGGCATCATATGAAAATCTACAAACAACAAATGCTGGAAAGAGTGTGGAGAAAAGGAACCCTCTTCCACTATTGTTGGGAATATAAATTGATACAGTCACTATGGAGAACAATATGGAGTTTCTTAAGAAACTAATAATAGAATTACCATATGATACAGCAATCCCAGTACTGGACATATACCCAGACAAAACCATAAATCAAAAAGAG
>NW_020842615.1:0-1201 GCF_003676395.1 Aethalodelphis obliquidens | reverse complement strand
TTTTACAAGGAAAATTCATTTCACAGTGTCTCCAGAAAGTTCCTATTTTAAAGGGTTGCTTTATCACAAACAAGGAATATCCTGCTTTGGTCGTGTTGCACTGCCTCGCATGGGCCTTCTGCGTCTGTTTGTTTTACAGTTGTCAATCAGTCAGTCTTCTGCGTCTGAAAATGCACGTTCCATGGCTTCCCTGGTGGTGCAGTGGTTGGGAATCCGCCTGCCAGTGAAGGGGACACGGGTTCGATCCCTGGTCTGGGAAGATTCCACATGCCACGGAGCAACTAAGCCCGTGCACCACAACTACTGAACCTGCGCTCTAAAGCCCACGAACCACAACTACTAAGCCCACGTGCCACAACTACCAAAACCTGTGTGCCTAGAGCTCATGCTCTGCAACAAGAGAAGCCGCTGCAATAAGCCCACGCACCACAATGAAGAGTAGCCCCCCTGCTCGCCACAGCTATAGAATGCCCACACGCAGCAACAAAGACCCAATGCAACCAAAAATAAATACATTTATTTTTAAAAAAAAAAAAGACGGTATTTTTAGGCTGTACGAAGATGGGCAATTAAAAGAAAAAATCTTACTGGAATGCATAAGGCTGGAAGCACACTGTGAACTTGCTACTATAGCTTTTTATGGTCTGTGGTGAAGAGAAAGAAGTGGTGGAAAATGCAGGCTCTTTTGCCTGTACAGCTACAGTGCCTTAGGAGGGGTGCAAGATGGCCACTATGCAGTGTCCTTAGTCTGCAGGGCCCAGAAGATGAAGCAACAAGGTACACGGCTGGTGTCCAGGGGCTCAGGCAGCCCCACGTTTGGACCATTCCCTGCCATCAGAAGCAAGCAGTGTCCGTACCATCCAAGCCAAGGCAGAAGCCAAAGGCCCATCAAAGTTCAGCAGCGGGATGAGAATACCTGAGAGGTACAGCATTCTATGGCAGCTGTCCTCGTGGGAAGGTCCACTTCAGAGGCTGCTAGGAGCCCTGGCTGTCATGGTAGAAAGCATCTGGCAGCTTGAGAAATGTGTCATTTCTAGGAGATAAAAGCATCTCCACTGAGGACAGGCCCAGCCCAGATTGTTGCTTGGCTGGGAGCTTCTGTGGTTTCTGGGGTGGAGGGTCAGATAAAGTCACATTTAGCAAATTCTTCAGTAGTCATGGGCTCACAGATTGAATACCATGCATTGGTGAGGAATTCCTC
>NW_020842614.1:0-1202 GCF_003676395.1 Aethalodelphis obliquidens | reverse complement strand
AAAAGTCTCCAAAAAGTGGGCATAGAGGGAATCTACCTCAACGTAATGAAGGCAGTATATGACAAACCCACAGCAAACGTCATTCTCAATAGTGAAAAACTAAAAGCATTTCCTCTAAGATCAGGAACAAGACAAGCATGTCCACTCTCACCACTATTACTCAACATAGTTTTGGAAGTCCTAGACACAGCAATCAGAGAAGAAAAAGAAATAAAAGGAATACAAATTGGAAAAGAAGAAGTAAAATTGTCACTGTTTGCAAATGACACGATACTACACATAGTGAATCCTAAAGATGCCACCAGAAAACTACTAGAGCTAATCAATGAATTTGGTAAAGTTGCAGGATACAAAATTAATGCACAGAAATCTCTTGCATTCCTCTACACTAACAATGAAAGATCAGAAAGAGAAATTAAGGAAACAATCCCATTCGCCATTGCAACAAAACGAATAAAATACGTAGGAATGAACCTACCTAAGGAGGTAAAAGACCTGTACTCAGAAAACTATAAGACACTGCTGAAAGAAATCAAAGATGATATAAACAGAGGGAGGTATAAACCATGTCCTTGGATTAGAAGAATCAATATTGTGAAAATGACTATACTACCCAAAGCAAGCTACAGATTCAGTGCAATCCCTATCAAATTACCAGTGGCTTTTTCTACAGAACTAGAACAAAAAAATCTTAAAATTTGTTTGGAGACACAAAAGACCCCGAATAGCCAAAGCAGTCTTGAGGGAAATTAAAAGAGCTGGAGGAATCAGACTTCCTGACTTCAGACTATACTACAAAGCTACAGTAATCAAGACTATATGGTACTGGCACAAAAACAGAAATATAGATCAATTGAACAAGATAGAAAGCCCAGAGATAAACCTACGTACCTATGGCTAACTCATCTATGACAAAGGAGGCAAAGATATACAATGGAGAAAAGACAGCCTCTTCAGTAAGTGGTGCTGGGAAAACTGGACAACTACACGTAAAAGAATGAAATCAGAACACTCCATAACACCATACACAAAAATAAACTCAAAATGGATTAGAGATCTAAATGTTAGACCAGACACTATAAAACTCTTAGAGGAAAACATAGGCAGAACACTCTATGACATACATCACAGCAAGATCCTTTTTGACCCACCTCCTAGAGAAGTGGAAATAAAAACAAAAATAAACAAATGGGACCTAATGA
>NW_020842613.1:0-1202 GCF_003676395.1 Aethalodelphis obliquidens | reverse complement strand
TACAGAGAACTCTCAAAACTCAAAAAATAAGAAAACAAATGGGAGAAGATAATTGCAAACCATATATCTGATAAGGAACTCATACAACTTAATAGTAAAAATATATAAGGAACTCATACAACTCAATAGCAAAAAAATCAAATCATTGTATCTGTTGGCCATTTGTATACCTTTGTATACGTTCTCTGGAAAAAATGTTTATTCCAGTCTGTATTTTAACCCCCCCAGTAGTCCTTTCTTCCTATGTGTGTCCTTTTCTTTTACACAGAACACTTCACTTCTGACACTCTGCTCACCAAATGTGAAGGGGGTTTCCCCACACCAAGCAATTCTGTGACACCAGCAATTTAGCTCAGTTCTGACACTGTGTACCTGGAGATAGCATCAGATCCTACAAGGTAAGGGCTCAGTCCCACCAGACTGTCCCACACACCACCACTTCAGATGCCAGTATTAAGTTCAGGTGGTGACCTGCACTTCTGACCCACTGGCTATAAATCAGAGATTCCCACAATGCCTTCCTTGGTTTCAATTAATTTGCTAGAGTGGCTCACAGAACTTAGGAAAACAGTTTACTTACTGTTTACCAGTTCATTATAAAAGGATGTGATAAAGGATACAGATGAACATCCAGATGGAAGAGATGTGTAGGGGGCAAGGTATGCGGGAAGTGGCGCCGAGCCCCCGTGCACTGTCCACGTGCGCCACTCTCGCCACACCTCCGTGTGGTCACCAACCTGGAAGCTCTCCAAACCCCATACTTTTAGGGTACTTATGGAGGCTTCCTCACGTAGGCAAGATCAATCATTAACTCCATTTCCAGCTCCTCTCTCCTCTCTGGAGGATGGGGGAATGGGGCTGAAAACTCCAAGCCCCTGATTATGGTTTGATCTTTCTGGTGACCAGCCCTCATCCAGTAGCCCACCCAGAGTCACCTCATTAGAACAAAAGACACTCCTATCACCCAGAAAATTACAAGGGTTTCAGGAACTGGGGACAGAGACCAATAGAGATTTTCTATTACCTCACAAGATACTTTGTCCATTTTTAAGTTGGATTATTTGACTTTTTTGCTATTGAGTTGTATGAGTTCCTTATATATTTTTGCTATTAAGTTGTGTGAGTTCCTCATCAGATATATGGTTTGCAATTATTTTCTCCCATTTGTTTTCTTATTTTTTGAGTTTTGAGAGTTCTCTGTA
>NW_020842612.1:0-1202 GCF_003676395.1 Aethalodelphis obliquidens | reverse complement strand
TTGCCAAAAAGGCCGTATGCGTTACTCCTTAATATATTCAGGAAAAAACCCTTACTCCATTTTTGGCCAACAAAACAGGTGGGCAATGTAAATTAATACTACAAAGAGGTATCACTTCGCAACAGTCAGAATGGCCAAGCTCACAAAGTGTAAAACCTGAAATGCAGGACAGGGCTTGGAGAAAAGGGAACCCTGACAAGCTGATGGTGGGAATGTAAAGTGCTAACAGCCACTGTGGAGAAGTGGGTGGTGATTCCTTAAAAATCTCAAAAACAGAGCTTCAGAGCATATGGTGCTTCCACTCCTGGGCCTGTATCTTGGAAAAAAAGTAAATTGACAGGACCCAGGCACTCCAAAATTTATGCAGCCCTGTTTACAAGAGCCTCTACTTGGAAGCTACCTAAACGCCCTTGGAAGGAAGACTGGATGAAGAAATTTTGGTAGATATGTACAATGGAATATTACTCAGCCATGAAAAGAATGGAATAAGGCCATTTGCACCCACTCAGAAGGACATAGATACATTCATACTAAGTGTCATAAATCAGACAATGATAAATATCATATGATATTACTTATCAGTGGAATCTAATAATTGATACAAAGGTACTATCTTACAACACAGAAACAGAGTCCCAGACTTAGAACACAAACTTATGGTTACCAAACTGGAAAGGTGTGTTGGAGGCATAAATCGTGAGGTTGGAGTTAGTATATACATATTTACAGAGAGAAAACTTGTAATCAACATGGACCTTCTGTAGAGCACTTGTAACTCTTCTCAACACCCTTTAGTAACCTCAATGGGAAAATAATTCCAGAAAGAATATATAGTCATCTCTGTATAAGTGAATCACGTTGGTGTATATCAAAAACAAACACAACATGGTAAATCAACTATACTCCATTATAAATTTAAAATTGAATTATAGAAAAGAAAAATGATCACTAAATTCATTTAGTCTCAGTTAACGTGCTAGTGTCACATCCCTGGGCACAGACCCAATTTGGTCCCAAGGCTGGACTGTTGTGGGCCTGAGGACCTCAGGAGGATATGCCAGCTAATTCGACCCCTTGAACATGTAGTACCTGGTCCCCTCTGCATGGGATCACAATCTCCAGATCTAAGTGTGCCCTCATACTACTAAACCAACCCTCTGACACCCAAAGGATGGTGGACTCTCTGGGCTGGATGACATTTG
>NW_020842611.1:0-1202 GCF_003676395.1 Aethalodelphis obliquidens | reverse complement strand
TACAGAGAACTCTCAAAACTCAAAAAATAAGAAAACAAATGGGAGAAAATAATTGCAAACCATATATCTGATGAGGAACTCACACAACTTAATAGCAAAAATATATAAGGAACTCATACAACTCAATAGCAAAAAAGTCAAATAATCCAACTTAAAAATGGACAAAGTATCTTGTGAGGTAATAGAAAATCTCTATTGGTCTCTGTCCCCAGTTCCTGAAACCCTTGTAATTTTCTGGGTGATAGGAGTGTCTTTTGTTCTAATGAGGTGACTCTGGGTGGGCTACTGGATGAGGGCTGGTCACCAGAAAGATCAAACCATAATCAGGGGCTTGGAGTTTTCAGCCCCATTCCCCCATCCTCCAGAGAGGAGAGAGGAGCTGGAAATGGAGTTAATGATTGATCTTGCCTACGTGAGGAAGCCTCCATAAGTACCCTAAAAGTATGGGGTTTGGAGAGCTTCCAGGTTGGTGACCACACGGAGGTGTGGCGAGAGTGGCGCACGTGGACAGTGCACGGGGGCTCGGCGCCACTTCCCGCATACCTTGCCCCCTACACATCTCTTCCATCTGGATGTTCATCTGTATCCTTTATCACATCCTTTTATAATGAACTGGTAAACAGTAAGTAAACTGTTTTCCTAAGTTCTGTGAGCCACTCTAGCAAATTAATTGAAACCAAGGAAGGCATTGTGGGAATCTCTGATTTATAGCCAGTGGGTCAGAAGTGCAGGTCACCACCTGAACTTAATACTGGCATCTGAAGTGGTGGTGTGTGGGACAGTCTGGTGGGACTGAGCCCTTACCTTGTAGGATCTGATGCTATCTCCAGGTACACAGTGTCAGAACTGAGCTAAATTGCTGGTGTCACAGAATTGCTTGGTGTGGGGAAACCCCCTTCACATTTGGTGAGCAGAGTGTCAGAAGTGAAGTGTTCTGTGTAAAAGAAAAGGACACACATAGGAAGAAAGGACTACTGGGGGGGTTAAAATACAGACTGGAATAAACATTTTTTCCAGAGAACGTATACAAAGGTATACAAATGGCCAACAGATACAATGATTTGATTTTTTTGCTATTGAGTTGTATGAGTTCCTTATATATTTTTACTATTAAGTTGTATGAGTTCCTTATCAGATATATGGTTTGCAATTATCTTCTCCCATTTGTTTTCTTATTTTTTGAGTTTTGAGAGTTCTCTGTA
>NW_020842610.1:606-1202 GCF_003676395.1 Aethalodelphis obliquidens | reverse complement strand
GGGGGGACAGAGGGTGCAGGAGGGGAGATTCAGAAGTGGGGCAAGTAGGGTGCAGACTCAGAACTGAGGGGACAAGGGGTGAAGGTGGGGTGACTCAGAACTGGGGGGACATGGGGTGCAGGAGGGGAGACTCAGAAGGTGGGGTACCGGGTTGCAGGGGGGACCCAGCAGTGGGGGGACAGGGAGTGCAGGAGGGGAGACTCAGAAGTGGGGTGACATGGGGTGCAGGAGGGGAGACTCTGAAGTGGGGCAGCACCAGCCCAAGGTCCCCCTGAGCTTTGACCCCACCAACTAGTGTTCTGACACAGACTCTGGGACACCGAGCCCTGCAGCCAGAGATTCAGGACCTGGTCCACACAACAGGGTACAGAACTGGCACCAGGACCTGGTTTCACCCACCAGCCGGTGGACACCCACTGCAGAACCACTTCAGCACCACACCCTGACTTGTCGGGACCCAGCCAACATACAGGCAGGCTGGCACAGACTCCAGGACCCCTGTGTCCTAAACCCACCATAGTAGGCTGACACCAGCTCTGAGTTTTGGACTCCTCAGTCAGCCCTACCCACCTTCAGACCAGTACTAGCTTTGGGAC
>NW_020842610.1:0-596 GCF_003676395.1 Aethalodelphis obliquidens | reverse complement strand
GGGGGGACAGAGGGTGCAGGAGGGGAGATTCAGAAGTGGGGCAAGTAGGGTGCAGACTCAGAACTGAGGGGACAAGGGGTGAAGGTGGGGTGACTCAGAACTGGGGGGACATGGGGTGCAGGAGGGGAGACTCAGAAGGTGGGGTACCGGGTTGCAGGGGGGACCCAGCAGTGGGGGGACAGGGAGTGCAGGAGGGGAGACTCAGAAGTGGGGTGACATGGGGTGCAGGAGGGGAGACTCTGAAGTGGGGCAGCACCAGCCCAAGGTCCCCCTGAGCTTTGACCCCACCAACTAGTGTTCTGACACAGACTCTGGGACACCGAGCCCTGCAGCCAGAGATTCAGGACCTGGTCCACACAACAGGGTACAGAACTGGCACCAGGACCTGGTTTCACCCACCAGCCGGTGGACACCCACTGCAGAACCACTTCAGCACCACACCCTGACTTGTCGGGACCCAGCCAACATACAGGCAGGCTGGCACAGACTCCAGGACCCCTGTGTCCTAAACCCACCATAGTAGGCTGACACCAGCTCTGAGTTTTGGACTCCTCAGTCAGCCCTACCCACCTTCAGACCAGTACTAGCTTTGGGAC
>NW_020842609.1:0-1202 GCF_003676395.1 Aethalodelphis obliquidens | reverse complement strand
TACAGAGAACTCTCAAAACTCAAAAAATAAGAAAACAAATGGGAGAAAATAATTGCAAACCATATATCTGATGAGGAACTCACACAACTTAATAGCAAAAATATATAAGGAACTCATACAACTCAATAGCAAAAAAGTCAAATAATCCAACTTAAAAATGGACAAAGTATCTTGTGAGGTAATAGAAAATCTCTATTGGTCTCTGTCCCCAGTTCCTGAAACCCTTGTAATTTTCTGGGTGATAGGAGTGTCTTTTGTTCTAATGAGGTGACTCTGGGTGGGCTACTGGATGAGGGCTGGTCACCAGAAAGATCAAACCATAATCAGGGGCTTGGAGTTTTCAGCCCCATTCCCCCATCCTCCAGAGAGGAGAGAGGAGCTGGAAATGGAGTTAATGATTGATCTTGCCTACGTGAGGAAGCCTCCATAAGTACCCTAAAAGTATGGGGTTTGGAGAGCTTCCAGGTTGGTGACCACACGGAGGTGTGGCGAGAGTGGCGCACGTGGACAGTGCACGGGGGCTCGGCGCCACTTCCCGCATACCTTGCCCCCTACACATCTCTTCCATCTGGATGTTCATCTGTATCCTTTATCACATCCTTTTATAATGAACTGGTAAACAGTAAGTAAACTGTTTTCCTAAGTTCTGTGAGCCACTCTAGCAAATTAATTGAAACCAAGGAAGGCATTGTGGGAATCTCTGATTTATAGCCAGTGGGTCAGAAGTGCAGGTCACCACCTGAACTTAATACTGGCATCTGAAGTGGTGGTGTGTGGGACAGTCTGGTGGGACTGAGCCCTTACCTTGTAGGATCTGATGCTATCTCCAGGTACACAGTGTCAGAACTGAGCTAAATTGCTGGTGTCACAGAATTGCTTGGTGTGGGGAAACCCCCTTCACATTTGGTGAGCAGAGTGTCAGAAGTGAAGTGTTCTGTGTAAAAGAAAAGGACACACATAGGAAGAAAGGACTACTGGGGGGGTTAAAATACAGACTGGAATAAACATTTTTTCCAGAGAACGTATACAAAGGTATACAAATGGCCAACAGATACAATGATTTGATTTTTTTGCTATTGAGTTGTATGAGTTCCTTATATATTTTTACTATTAAGTTGTATGAGTTCCTTATCAGATATATGGTTTGCAATTATCTTCTCCCATTTGTTTTCTTATTTTTTGAGTTTTGAGAGTTCTCTGTA
>NW_020842608.1:0-1202 GCF_003676395.1 Aethalodelphis obliquidens | reverse complement strand
TACAGAGAACTCTCAAAACTCAAAAAATAAGAAAACAAATGGGAGAAGATAATTGCAAACCATATATCTGATAAGGAACTCATACAACTTAATAGTAAAAATATATAAGGAACTCATACAACTCAATAGCAAAAAAATCAAATCATTGTATCTGTTGGCCATTTGTATACCTTTGTATACGTTCTCTGGAAAAAATGTTTATTCCAGTCTGTATTTTAACCCCCCCAGTAGTCCTTTCTTCCTATGTGTGTCCTTTTCTTTTACACAGAACACTTCACTTCTGACACTCTGCTCACCAAATGTGAAGGGGGTTTCCCCACACCAAGCAATTCTGTGACACCAGCAATTTAGCTCAGTTCTGACACTGTGTACCTGGAGATAGCATCAGATCCTACAAGGTAAGGGCTCAGTCCCACCAGACTGTCCCACACACCACCACTTCAGATGCCAGTATTAAGTTCAGGTGGTGACCTGCACTTCTGACCCACTGGCTATAAATCAGAGATTCCCACAATGCCTTCCTTGGTTTCAATTAATTTGCTAGAGTGGCTCACAGAACTTAGGAAAACAGTTTACTTACTGTTTACCAGTTCATTATAAAAGGATGTGATAAAGGATACAGATGAACATCCAGATGGAAGAGATGTGTAGGGGGCAAGGTATGCGGGAAGTGGCGCCGAGCCCCCGTGCACTGTCCACGTGCGCCACTCTCGCCACACCTCCGTGTGGTCACCAACCTGGAAGCTCTCCAAACCCCATACTTTTAGGGTACTTATGGAGGCTTCCTCACGTAGGCAAGATCAATCATTAACTCCATTTCCAGCTCCTCTCTCCTCTCTGGAGGATGGGGGAATGGGGCTGAAAACTCCAAGCCCCTGATTATGGTTTGATCTTTCTGGTGACCAGCCCTCATCCAGTAGCCCACCCAGAGTCACCTCATTAGAACAAAAGACACTCCTATCACCCAGAAAATTACAAGGGTTTCAGGAACTGGGGACAGAGACCAATAGAGATTTTCTATTACCTCACAAGATACTTTGTCCATTTTTAAGTTGGATTATTTGACTTTTTTGCTATTGAGTTGTATGAGTTCCTTATATATTTTTGCTATTAAGTTGTGTGAGTTCCTCATCAGATATATGGTTTGCAATTATTTTCTCCCATTTGTTTTCTTATTTTTTGAGTTTTGAGAGTTCTCTGTA
>NW_020842607.1:679-1203 GCF_003676395.1 Aethalodelphis obliquidens | reverse complement strand
GAGCTGGCCGCAACACTTCAGGATGGCTTCAGGCCCTAATCTGGTTCCGATATGGCACGCTGAGCCTTTGGTTATTTCCTCTTCCTGGTGGGAAATGAGAGTTAAATTTGCCCGTCCAGACACCTCCAGCTAGTGTCTCATTGGTTCTCGCTATTCCTGGTCATCTTCCGCAGAAATTGCAAACTGGGCCAAACAGGAGGTTAAAGGCGCTGACTCTCAAGTTGGGAGAGTGTTAGTAAAGCGTCTGGAATGTTGCACCCGAGTACCAGAGTACGAGAACTGACACATATTTGAACACGTCTCCCGATCACATGGTTGATCATACTCTAGGTTCCATATGCATGTTTTAGCTGAAGGAAGAATACCTTAAACCTGGGTAGTTGAAACCCGTGGAATGGTTACTATGCAATATGAAATCAAAGGGTCTGCATTTGCTCACCGAACCTCTCCAATCCTATCACTGCTGCGTTTATGCCCCTGTGCACTTGCTTGATTCTCTTTCGGAGACATAGCAATCCATATGT
>NW_020842607.1:0-579 GCF_003676395.1 Aethalodelphis obliquidens | reverse complement strand
TTTAGCTGAAGGAAGAATACCTTAACCCTGGGTAGTTGAAACCCGTGGTATGGGTACCATGCAGTATGACTTCAAAGGGTCTTCATTTGCTCACCGAACCTCTCCAATCCTATCACTGCTGCATTTATGCCCCTGTACACACGCTTGATTCTCTTTTGGAGACATAGCAATCCATAGGTTTTAAGATACTTACAAGTCAGGTACATTCTTAGGCGTTTAATATGAGGTGTTGAGTCCATTTCTTTGAGCATGGTGTAGCTCTTGTCTATTCCATATTTGCCTTAAGGAACTTTATCTGTGCTCATTTCAATCTCTGGTTTTATGCAGCACCCCAATTCACCTTTCCCCTTAAGCAAGCGTAGGTTGGTTTTCTAAATTTGAAACACTGTTCTGTTTTGGAATTCAGTTCCTGTGTAGCCAAGTTTACATTCCGTTCTATTAGTGATATCTTATGATGTTTCTTTTTCTGTGTGACTTATTTCAGTTAGAATCATCGTACCTGAATCCACTCCTTATGCTGCTAAGGGCCTGATGACATAGATTTCATTGCTGAGTGATACTGCATTGTACGTAAGTACC
>NW_020842606.1:0-1203 GCF_003676395.1 Aethalodelphis obliquidens | reverse complement strand
GGTGGCAGGTGTTACAGATAATATTCACTTAACCTTCTGAGCTTTCTGAGCAGACTTGGTGACATTGCTAGCTCTAGCAGTCTTCCTGTCCAGTGCTTGGAAGATACCCACAGAAACAGTCTATCTAATATCAAGAACAGCAAAACAACCCAGAGGAGGTTAGTCAGAGAAACACTCAACACACATGGACTTCCAGATGATGGCTTTAGAGCCATCATCCAGCTTCTTAGCAGAATAATGAAAAATCCTCCTCCAGCTCAGCAAACTCGCAAGCAATGAGAGCTGTGTGACAAGCCAGCACAGGTACATTGCCAGCACTGATTTGGCCTAGACGATTCAGGATAATCATCTAAGCAGTGAAGCCAGCTGCTTCCATTAGTGGGTCATTTTTGCTGTTATCAGCTATGTTGCCATAACGGATATCTTGGACAGACACGTTGAAGCCCACTCTGTCACCAGGAAGAGCTTTATTCAAAGCTTCGTGGTGCAATTTCAATGGAAATTTCTAGTCAGTAGTATCGTTGACTAGAGCAAATGTGACCACCATGCTGGGTTTAAGAACACCAGTCTCCACTAGACTCATAGAAACTGTACAAACACAACCAGTTTCGTAGACAACTTTGAGGAGCAGAGGATAAGTCTTGTCGTTTGGACAGTCTGGCGACGAGAGTAAGGCAGAAAGAGAAGTTGAACTGAGACCTGGTGACAGCTAAGGCCATGCTTGATACTAACTCAGCTGATGACGCTCAACCATCAGCATGCTCAACACAGGGGTTGGGGAAGAGTATTTTATTCCTGAAAGAAGTAGAGATGGTATCTAAGCAACATACCGCAGTATCATTACAGTTGCCTAAATAAATCAAATATTAAAATCATGATGGTAATTATAATGATACATGTGGTATTAAAACTAAATATCCACATATATATACAGTTTACAAAAGCAACTTGATGATTGATACATGACAGTATACCAAGAATGGTGAAGTTAAAATGAAAACTCCCTTTGACCAAGTAGAAGATTGTATGTGTATAAAATAACTCTGAAGCTAAATTACGAAGGGGAGAAGCAATGCCCCAAAGCCTAGGGAAGTAATGAATATTTTTATGAAGGTGAACATGGGAAATATAAGACTATACTTGTTTGAAATTAAAATATCTATTACATTGTTTTTCAGTAAAGTTTTAAGTGTTTTGATGTTT
>NW_020842605.1:0-1204 GCF_003676395.1 Aethalodelphis obliquidens | reverse complement strand
ACACAGCTCTCCTATGCTGCCTGTTAAATACAGATACAGAGGCCTTAGGAGACAATGGAGGTGAAGGCAGGGTTCAGAACCTGTGAATACAATAGAATCTACCAAAGACACTCACTTTATTATGAGGGTAGCCTTATCTATTCAGAAGTGAGTAGACAGGATTTCCCTGGTGGCACAGTGGTTAAGAATCTGCCTGCCAATGCAGGGGACACAGGTTTGAGCCCTGGTCTGGGAAAATCCCACATGCCACGGAGCAACTAAGCCCGTGTGCCACAACTACTGAAGCCCGGGCTCTGCAACAAGAGAAGCCACTGCAATGAGAAGCCTGCGCACCACAACGAAGAGTAGCCCCTACTCGCTGCAAGTAGAAAAAGCCCGTGTGCAGCCAAAAGTAAATAAATAAATAATTAAATTTAAAAAGTGAGTAGAGAAGGAGCAAAGCCAAAATTCTTTTTAGAAAATTGTTCTAACTCCATCTTAACAGAGATACCAATGGGTAATAAAGGGTCTAGACTAGGAAATCTAGAATGCTCAATATAGATAATATTAAATAACCATTGCCTTGATGGTTATGGAAATTGCTTTGCTTCAGGCAAAAGGAAGTTTTAGAAAAAACACTTCAAAGAGCTCTAACAAATTTTAAAAGATGTAAAATTAATAACAGGAAAGGTGTATCTGTTTTCCAATGTGGATGAATGTCAAGTGACCTACATTTTCTCTTTCCTTATTTTCTACTTCTTGTGGTAACTTTCATGGAGAGCCAGATATTGCTGATGCTTTGAAATGTGACCGTCAGGGGAGAGTTAAAACTTGAGATACTTTAATAAACAGAAATCCCATGATTCTTGAAGAAAATGAGATTTCTGAGAAAGCTAAGAGACTGTATAAATATGTATTTATCTGTGTTTAGGGAGTTTTCTGAAGCGTTAGTACATAGGCCTCATTAAAGTCAAGTTTACTATATTACCGTCTAGAATAAACACAAGACTTCTTTGAATCTGGTTAATTTATACAGAGCTCTTTCTTTCATACAAAGGAGAGAGGCTCCAGGGCCTGTAGCAAAAGACAGAAATGAACTTCAAGGCCCTAAGATGAAGTCAAATACATGGCTAATTTAATAGCAATCACCCTACAGAGTCTGTAATAAGCACTACATTATTAAGAAGGGGCAATTTCTATTCAAAATGGCCCCCTGTAGATGACC
>NW_020842604.1:0-1205 GCF_003676395.1 Aethalodelphis obliquidens | reverse complement strand
AAAGAGCAAGATAGCAATCCTCTTGTCTGTTATCCTTTAAAATGGTAACCGGTTGGGCTTCCCTGGTGGCGCAGTGGTTGGGAGTCCTCCTGCCGATGCAGGGGACACGGGTTCGTGCCTTGGTCCGGGAAGATCCCACATGCCGCAGAGCGGCTGGGCCCGTGAGCCATGGCCACTGAGCCTGCACGTCCGGAGCCTGTGCTCCGCAACGGGAGCGGCCACAACAGCGAGAGGCCCGCATACCACACACACACAAAAATAATAATAATAATAATAAAATGGTAACCAGTTGAATTTTGAATAAAATGGATAATGAAAGGAATTTTAAGAGGCACATGCAGCAGAATTTTTATCCTTATAAAAATCGTTACTGATTTTCAAACATGTAGTTTTGAATTCTAACAATTTAAAATTTTTATTTTGGAATATAGAGAAGAGCAAACCTGGATCTTAAGACAGGAAATCTAGCTTTGCTCTCCCCAATTCATGAAGACAAGCTTTTCCAAAATTGAGAATTTGTAAACTATTTTTACTAACCAGTAAAAATATATAACTTTTCAAATTTCCAGAATTGAGACTGTTTTAAATGTCAATTTTATTTTATGAAGTGCCAAATTTTATTGTAGACTAGTAGTGATATTTTGTGACTATACAATGTATGAACATGTCTT
The DNA here is from genome assembly GCF_003676395.1 of Aethalodelphis obliquidens. NCBI lineage: Eukaryota > Metazoa > Chordata > Mammalia > Artiodactyla > Delphinidae > Aethalodelphis > Aethalodelphis obliquidens. The sequence continues at coordinate 534 of NW_020842604.1, read as the reverse complement.
TTTTTAATGTCAGAAATTTTGTTTTGCAATTTATTCTTATTGCCTGCATTAGAATATAGAGTTCTATGAAGAGAAAGGCGTTCTGCTATTTATGTTTAATCATCATAACAATCCAGGTTCTGAAATATTGGAAGTTCTCATTAAATATTTAATAATTGAAAAGTTTATAAATAAATGAACAGTTTACAAATGAATGAAAATTTATAAATGAATGAACAGTGATTTATCTTATTTTTCTCCTGCATGAATCCTTTATGCTAATAATTCCTGAATCGCATTTTCCCTTTATGATCAGATAGTTGTTACACTGTCCCTCCCTTGAATGGGTGTGTGTGTGTGCACTCAGATGCATGTACACACAGTAATGTTGCAGGTAACATCATGGGTTTTTAAAAAAAATTATTAAAAAAAATTTTTTTTTGATGTGGACCATTTTAAAAGTTTTTAATTGAATTTGTTACAATTTACTGTTTTCTGTTTTGGTTTTTTGCCTGCGAGCCATGTGAGATCTTAGCTCCCCAACCAGGGATCGAA
>NW_020842603.1:0-1206 GCF_003676395.1 Aethalodelphis obliquidens | reverse complement strand
ATGAAACTTCAAAGCTTTTGCACAGCAAAGGAAAACATAAACAAGACCAAAAGACAACACTTACAATGGGAGAAAATGTTTTCAAATGAAGCAAATGACAAAGGATTAATCTCCAAAATTTACAAGCAGCTCGTGTAGCTCAATATCACAAAAACAAACACCCCAACCCAGGAATGGGCAGAAGACCTAAATAGACATTTCTCCAAAGGAGATATACAGACTGCCAACAAACACATGAAAGGATGCTCAACATCACTAATCATTAGAGAAATGCAAATCAAAACTACAATGAGGTATCACCTCCCAGCAGTCAGAATGGCCATCATCAAAAAATCTACAAACAATAAATGCTGGAGAGGCATTTACTGGAGAAAAGGGAACGCTCTTGCACTGTTGCTGGGAATGTAAATTGGTATAGCCACTAGGGATAACAGTATAGAGATTCCTTAAAAAACTAAAAATAGAAGTACCATACGACCCAGTAATCCAACTACTGGGCATTTACCCTGAGAAAACCATAATTCAAAAAGAGTTATATACAACAGTGTTCATTGCAACTCTACTTACAATAGCCAGGACATGGAAGCAACCTAAGTGTCCATCGACAGATGAATGGATAAAGAAGATGTGGCACATATATACAATGGAATATTACTCAGCCATAAAAAGAAACAAAACTGAGTTATTTGTAGTGAGGTGGATGGACTTAGAGTCTGTCCTACACAGTGAAGTAAGTCAGAAAGAGAAAAATAAATACCATATGCTAACAGAAATATATGGAATCTAAAGGAAAAAAAGTTTATGAAGAACCTAGGGGCAGGACAGGATTAAGGACACAGACATAGAGAAAGGACTTGAGGACACGGGGAGGGGGAAGGGTAAGCTGGGACGAAGTGAGAGAGTGCCATGGACATATATACACTACCAAATGTAACATCGATAGCTACTGGGAAGCAGCCACATAGCACAGGGAGATCAGCTCGGTGCTTTGTGACCACCTAAAGGGGTGGGATATGGAGGGTGGGAGGGAGATGCAAGAGGGAGGGGATATGGTGATATATGTATAATTGATTCACTTTGTTATACAGCAGAAACTGACACTCCATTGTAAAGCAATTATACTCCAATTAAGGTGTAAAAGGAAAAAAAAAAAGAAAGAAAGCCCAGAGATAAACCTACACACCTATGGTCAACTAATCTATGACA
>NW_020842602.1:0-1207 GCF_003676395.1 Aethalodelphis obliquidens | reverse complement strand
ATTAACTATGGGCCAAAACGAAAAAGAATGATTTTTAAGATTACTAACGACATTCCCGTGCACCTTTCCCTAATTTCCAACTAGGAAATCAGATATGGTCAGTACAGGTGACTAAAAGGGAATGTCCACTCTGAGGTGACTACAAGGACCCCAGAGAATGATGGATAAAGGAAGCTCTCTCAGAGAATAGTATCAGATCCTGAGAGAGCCAAGGAGGAGAAGGAACACAGAGATGCTCAAACATTGTTACTCCGTTGTATGATACTTATTCCTTCATGCTTTCCCTCTGGGTTTATTGAGGAATAATTAACAAACGAAATTGTACACATTTACTGTGTATAATGTGATGACTTGACATATGTGTACTTTATGCAGTCATTACCATCATCGGTCACTTAGAACATAAATCACTTCATCAGTAACAATGTAATGTGTGTATGTCTCCCTGTTTCTGTGTGTGTGTGTGTGTGTGTGTGTGTGTGTGTGTGTCTTTGTATGTGTGTGTGTGATGAGAATGCTTATGGTCTAATTTCCCAGCAAGATTCAACTACACAAGTGAGTGCTATTACCTAGATCACCATGCTCTACTGTAGACTCTGAGAACTCATTCATTGTATGATTGCAGGCTTGTACCCGTGGCCAAACATCCGACCTTTCCCCGACCCCTCAGACCCTGCTGACCACCATTCTACTCTCTGTTGCTCTGACATCTGTTACTTTGGAAACACATTCCAAAATGAACAATGGTACGAAGGAGAAATAAGAAATAAATAGAAAATAACTTGAGATGAACGAAAATGAAAAGAAAACATACAAGAACATTCGGGATAAATGTAATGCAGCACAAAGAGAGCAACCTATGCCTAGAGATATCTATATTACAAAAGATGATCTCAAATCAGTAGCCTGATAGACATGGATGCATGTGTGTGGGTTTATGAAAATTGAAAACTCGTAACACTAAATACAGCAAAGTATCAGCAGTGATTGTTTTTGGCCGTTTAATACACATGCTCATTTTTTAACAGCTTTATGTTTTCCCCATTATATATTAAATGGTATACCTTCATTATAATAGCAACGTATCATATTGTTAAAAATATATATAGGAGTCAGTGAAGATGTGGCTGAGCTGCAAGCAAAGTTTACGACCTGGTCTTCTGGCACATGCCTAGCTGATGACTTTCACACGATTCAAGTGTCTCCT
>NW_020842601.1:0-1207 GCF_003676395.1 Aethalodelphis obliquidens | reverse complement strand
GGTCACAAAGCACCGAGCTGATCTCCCTGTGCTATGCGGCTGCTTCCCACTAGCTAACTACCTTACTTTTGGTAGTGTATATATGTCCATGCCTCTTTATCACTTTGTCACCGTTTACCCTTCCCCCTCCCCATAGCCTCAAGTCCATTCTCTAGTAAGTCTGTGTCTTTATTCCTGTTTCACCCCTAGGTTTTTCATGACATTTTTTTTTTTAAATTCCATATATATGTGTTAGCATACGGTATTTGTCTCTCTCTTTCTGACTTACTTCACTCTGTATGACAGACTCTAGGTCTATCCACCTCATTACAAATAGCTCAATTTCGTCTCTTTTTATGGCTGAGTAATATTCCATTGTATATATGTGCCACATCTTCTTTATCCATTCATCCGATGATGGACACTTAGGTTGTTTCCATCTCTGGGCTATTGTAAATAGAGCTGCAATGAACATTTTGGTACATGACTCTTTTTGAATTATGGTTTTCTCAGGGTATATGCCCAGTAGTGGGATTGCTGGGTCATATGGTAGTTCTATTTGTAGCTTTTTAAGGAACCTCCATACTGTTCTCCACAGTGGCTGTATCAATTTACATTCCCACCAACAGTGTAAGAGGGTTCCCTTTTCTCCACACCCTCTCCAGCATTTATTGTTTCTAGATTTTTTGATGATGGCCATTCTGACTGGTGTGAGATGATATCTCATTGTAGTTTTGATTTGCATTTCTCTAATGATTACTGATGTTGAGCATGCTTTCATGTGTTTGTTGGCACTCTGTATATCTTCTTTGGAGAAATGTCTATTTAGGTCTTCTGCCCATTTTTGGATTGGGTTGTTTGTTTTCTTGTTATTGAGCTGCATGAGCTGCTTATAAATTTTGGAGATTAATCCTTTGTCCGTTGCTTCATTTGCAAATATTTTCTCCCATTCTGAGGGTTGTCTTTTGGTCTTGTTTATGGTTTCCTTTGCTGCGCAAAAGCTTTTAAGTTTCATTAGGTCCCATTTGTTTACTTTTGTTTTTATTTCCATTTCTCTAGGAGGTGGGTCAGAAAGGATCTTGCTGTGATTTATGTCATAGAGTGTTCTGCCTATGTTTTCCTCTAAGAGTTTGATAGTTTCTGGCCTTACATTTAGGTCTTTAATCCATTTTGAGCTTATTTTTGTGTATGGTGTTAGGGAGTGATCTAATCTCATACTTTTACATGT
>NW_020842600.1:0-1208 GCF_003676395.1 Aethalodelphis obliquidens | reverse complement strand
GCTGGCTGTGTTTACAAGAACCTCGTTTACAGTACAAGTTCAACATCGCAGAAAGTGAAAAATGGATAAAGAAGTTGTGGTATTTACTTACAAAGCAATATCACTCAGCAATGAAATCTATGTCATCAGGCCCTTAGCAGCACAATGAGTGGATTCAGGTATGACGATTCTAACTGAAATAAGTCTCACAGAAAAAGAAACATCATAAGATATCACTAATACACAGAATGTAAACTTGGCTTCATAGGAACTGAATTACAGAACAAAACAGGGTCTCAAATTTAGAAAACCAACTTATCCTTGCTTAAGGGGAAAGGTGAGTTGGGGTGCTTCATAAAACCAGAGATTGAAATGAGCACAGATAAAGTTCCTTAAGCCAAATATGGAATAGACAAGAGCTTCTCTTTGCTCAACGAAATGGACTCAACACCACATATTAAACGCCTAAGAATGTACCTGACTAGTAAGTATCTTAAAACCTATGGATTGCTATGTCTCCGAAAGAGATCAAGTGTGTGTACAGGGGCATAAACGCAGCAGTGATAGGATTGGAGAGGTTCGCTGAGCAAATGAAGACCCTTTGAAATCATATTGCATGATACCCATTACACGGGTCTCAAGTCTCCATGTTTAAGGTATTCTTCCTTCATCTAAAACATGCATGTGGAACCCAGAGTATGATCAACCGTGTGCACGGGAGACGTGTTCCAATATGTCTCAGTTTTCCTGCCCTGGTACTCGGGTGCAACATTCCAGACGCTTTACTAACACTCTGCCCACTTGGAGAGTCAGCGCCTTTAACCTCCTGTTTGGCCCAGTTTGCAATTTCTGCGGAAGATGAACAGGAATATGGAGAACCAATGACAGACTAGCTGGAGGTGTCTGGACGGGCAAATTTAACTCTCATTTCCCACCAGGAAGAGGAAATAACCAAAGGCTCAGCGTGCCGTGCCGACACCAGATTAGTGCCTGAAGCCATCCTGCGGTGTTGCGGCCAGCTCACAAGAAAGCGAGTTGAAGAAAGGAGCTCAGGGGCACTGTAATTCACAAACCTGCAGAGTTATAAATGACAGCTATCGTCCAAAAATATACTGAAGTAAGGCTGCCAAGAGGACTTGAAAGCGGGGCAGAATTGCAGGAAACTGATTTCAGGAGGTAGACTGGAATTGCATTGAAAACATAGGAAAAGAGGCAGAACGTCCACAATG
>NW_020842599.1:0-1208 GCF_003676395.1 Aethalodelphis obliquidens | reverse complement strand
TGTTTCCATGGGTCCATTCTCAGTATCCAAACAAAACGGTAAATCCTGTCTTAGTAAAACTAATGAAAAACACAGTCTTTAACAAAGACATTGTGAAGGAAAGGGGGAGAGAAAGGCTTGCATCCCACACCACACAACAAAACTTATTTAATTATTTGTTTCATTTTCTCCCTCTGAAAATTTCCTCTCCCTTTCTCTGTACGTCTCTCTTCTCCCACATCTGGCCACACTCTACCAGCCACCTTTCCAGATCTTTCCAGAACTCTCCAACCTAGTTTCATTATGCCACAAGTTAAACATCTCACAGGTCTCCAGGATGCATCCTCATCACTTATTCCACAAAGACAGACAAAGGACACTTCTCAGGATCACGTTTCTTGGAAGGAAGAGGTCACGAGGAGTGATTATAAATAATATAAGGTGGAGAGCAGTGACTTAAAATACCATTTTTCCTCTTAGAATGTGAATACAGGGAACTTTGGGAAATTAGAAAATCTAGAAATGATCCATTGATAATTATTTATTTTCAATGAATAAAATAAAATGTAATAATATAGCTAAACTCTGACAGATTAACTTTTTCAAATGTTGCTTTCACACACCTTCACTATTGGGATGTTTGATAAACTCATCTTTCCTTCTTCACTTTCTTCTTTCTTTGCAGATACTGGCACCAAACTTTCAAACAATAAGAACCTTCCCATAAGTCCCTTGCCAGGCAAGATTAAGGTATAACAATCCAAACAGATTTTTGAAGAAGATAAGTGGTTGAAAGCACAGGAAAAGAACTGGGTTTCTCTTTTTCAACAGTCACATAATGAGTAATGTGGGAATTGGCTTAAAAAGTCTCTCTCCATGAGGTGCTAAGGTTAAGATTAGAACTTCTGAGGCCAGAAGAGCAAAATAACTACAACAATCCACATATTTTCAAGAGCCGCCCTTTGGATGTGAGGGATTGATTTTTCCCACTATTGTTTCAGCAACCCAACTGGTGTCTTTATTAAATGACATAAGAGAATACAGTGTGGCCAAGAAGGCTTAGATTCCCTTAGCCCCAAGTCAGATATTCTCAAGTGACTCTCCACTCAAATTAAAAAGAGAGATTTACAAGAGGAAACTGGATACAACTGAGTGTACTTTTATTTCACCCCTTTACCTGAATGTTTTGTTTTCAGTTCTCCACTGAAGTTGCCTACATTAATATATTT
>NW_020842598.1:0-1208 GCF_003676395.1 Aethalodelphis obliquidens | reverse complement strand
TCTGCTATATTTGGGAAGAGTTTGAGAAGGATAGGTGTTAGCTCTTCTCTAAATGTTTGATAGAATTCGCCTGTGAAGCCATCTGGTCCTGGGCTTTTGTTTGTTTGTTGGAAGATTTTTTATCACAGTTTCAATTTCATTGCTTGTGATTGGTCTGTTCATATTTTCTACTTCTTCCTGATTCAGTCTTGGCAGGTTGTGCATTTCTAAGAATTTGTCCATTTCTTCCAAGTTGTCCATTTTATTGGCCTAGAGTTCCTTGTAGTAATCTCTCATGATCTTTTGTATTTCTGCAGTGTTATTTTTTACTTCTCCTTTTTCATTTCTAATTCTATTAATTTGAGTCTTCTCCCTTTTTTTCTTTTTTTTCAACATCGTTATTGGAGTATAATTGCTTTAAATGGTGTGTTAGTTTCTGCTTTATAACAAAGTGAATCAGTTTTACGTATACATATGTTCGCATATCTCTTCCCTCTTTCGTCTACCGCCCTCCCACCCGCACTATCCCACCCCTCCAGGCAGTCACAAAGCACCTAGCTGATATCCCTGTGCTATGCGGCTGCTTCCCACTAGCTATCTACCTTACGTTTGGTAGTGTATAAATATCCATGCCTTTCTCTCGCTTTGTCACAGCTCACCGTTCCCCCTCCCCTTATCCTCAAGTCTGTTCTCCAGTAGGTCTGTATCTTTATACCTGTCTTAACCTTAGGTTCTTCATGACTTTTTTTTTCTTAAATTCCTTCTATATGTGTTAGGATAGGGTATTTGTCTCTCTCTTTCTGACTTACTTCACTCTGTATGACAGACTCTAGGTCTATCCACCACATTACAAGTAGCTCAATTTCGTTTCTTTTTATGGCTGTGTAATATTCCATTGTATATATGTGCCACATCTTCTTTATCCATTCATCCGATGATGGACACTTAGGTTGTTTCCATCTCCGGGCTATCGTAAATAGAGCTGCAATGAACATTTTGGTACATGACTCTTTTTGAATTACTATTTTCTCAGGGTATATTCTCAGTAGTGGGATTGCTGGGTCATATGGTCGTTCTATTTGTAGTTTTATAAGGAAGGTCCATACTGCTCTCCATAGTGCCTGTCCCAACTCACATTCAAACCAGCAGTGCAGGAGTGTTCCCTTTTCTCTACACCCACTCGAGCATTTATTATTTCTAGATTTTTTAATGATAGCCATTCTGACTGG
>NW_020842597.1:0-1209 GCF_003676395.1 Aethalodelphis obliquidens | reverse complement strand
TGTCGGGAGCCGCATAGGAAGTGCCTTTGAGTCTCAGCACGGACGAGACCCATAGTGCCAAGCAAAGCTGGTACTGTCAGGTACAAAATGGAGAAGCAAAGCTCTCCTCTGTGTGGTTCCCCTTGTTTTCCCCTGCTTTTGCCTAAGGTGATTTTTATAGGATTGTTATTAGTGTTGGGAAACATTCCCAGCTCCAATGGAGGGTTTAGGGAAAGACCCCGACTTAGGGTAAAACTGAAAAAGATTGCAATTACTCCGGCTCCCCCTGTGACTACACCTGAAATCCCCACTCCCAGGCCAGGACATTGGGTTCAGGAAAACACAACAGGAGCATTTGTGTGGCAACCGCTTACGTTAGAAAAAAAGCTAAATGAGTTTTGGCCCTCCTGGGGAGTTAGAGATATGTTAGGAAACACTTGGGTATGGTGGAGGGGAGGTTTTATACTACAGTAGGTATATAGCAAATTGAATAGAGTAGACTATTTGGCAGCCTTTTTTAAGTTTAATTGCTTTCCGTATAAGAATAGATATAAAGCACAAATTATATTTTGTAAGTATTTTGCAAAGGAACTTGGTGGCAAATTTAAGGTACAATGCCCTCCCCCAAGACCCCCTAGAGTTATTGATTATTCTGTGTCTTGCTTTGATTATAGAGGTAGATTGAAACAGCCTGTAAATATTTACTGGTGCTAAAGAATAATGTGCTTGAGTTTGTGTTTTGAAGGTCTGGCTGATTGAACAAAACAAACAGGTACAAGAAGACTAATTCTTCTAAGAAAAATGATAAAACCGCAGACAGAGTTCCTGACCTAAATGTGACCAAGATTTACCTAACCACAGGGGACAAAAGAGACTATAGAAGTGGAAGACTACCTGACCACAAAAAGATTATTTAACCTGCTTAACCTGCTGACCTTTGTTTTATGGCTTTGTGTAAATTACCTTTGTTTTATGGCTATGTACCTTTGTTTTATGGCTTTGTAAGGGTTTTGTGTACCTTTGTTTTATGGCTTTGTAAGAGTTTTTTTTTTGGCATGGGAACTGGATTGTTAAGATTGAAAATAAGATTGCCTCACAGTATAAAAGCTCTGGATTTATAACAATAAATTCGACAGATCCTTGCATCCTCTGAGGTGTCTTGTGCTCTGTCCACGCCGACTCCGTCTCCCCTTTGGGTGAAACCTGTCCAGCTGGGGCTGGTCCCCGGCA